>NC_058131.1:598079240-598106548 GCF_016433145.1 Gracilinanus agilis
CAGAGGAAGGACTGCAGGAGAGGAAACATATAAGAAAAACAACTGCTTTAATGCATGGGTTGGGGTGGACATGATTGAGGGTGTGGACTCGAAACTACCACACCAATGCAACTACCAACAATTTGGAAATAGGTCTTGATCAAGGACACATGACAAAACTAGTGAAAATGTGCATTGGCCATGGGTGGGGGGAGTGCGGGGGGCGAAGGGGAAAGGAGGAGCATGAATCATGTAACCATGTTAAAAATGAATATTAATAAATGTTTGAAAAAAAAACAATACAGGTGAGCAGTTCTTGGTTTGAAATAATAAAGCAGGAAAACCTAACTATAGTCACAGTGAGACAGACAGCTTCAGGACCACTAAGAGCTGGTTGGTTGGTTTGTAACTCCCTTAAAACCAATGGTGATTAAACAGTCAATGAATCACACATGCGAAATGTTGCATATTTTATTATTTTCAGGTATTATTTTGGATGGTTTGCTTAATTTCTTTCTCATAAAGGTACTATTGAATAAAAATTGTGTTATAAAAAAGCAAGATGTGAATTATATATTGTAATGTAGAGGAATTCTACATTAGTGGAATTCCATGCTGCTATCCTCTACATTACAATATAGACCTAATTTTACATATAATTATATATAATTCACATCTTTATATATATTTCATGTGCATTCATCTATCTCCATCTCCATATCTCTCTATAATCTATGTCTATTTATCTATCTATGTGTGTGTAAATATATATGTATGTATATATGTATATATACATATTTTTATGTATACATATTTTAGGGAATTATGCTACGTTAATCAACAATTTGATAAATGCAACAATGTAAAAGCACAAGGTGATCACAAGCAAACAAGAAAAATATGGCAAGAAAATTTCTAAAAAAGGCATCATAAAACATAATAAATACACGTGGAATATAAATTCTTTTAAGAAGTTGTGAAAGTAGAGGTGTGTAGGAAAAAATATTTTTAATCCAAAAATATCCTTCAGGAAATTGCTGCAATGAGTTTACTAATCTTCTGTTTTAGTATAACACTAATCTCTCAGGTCTCTGATGGCTAAGGAATTCAAATTTTAGTGCTGAAATAAGTAGAGTAGTACAGTAGTACAGTATAAAAATCCATTCATCAATGGATTTATGATTCAATCAACCACAACATATTGAAGCATGTCAGTGTTCTGTTAAGGGAAACAAAAAGAAAAGTAAACAAAACAAACAAAATACAGTATCTGCTTTCAAGGAGCTCACATTCTTATGGAAAAGGCCACAATATATTTAACTAGATATGATCTAGTTAAATACATAGTATATGGAAATTATTCTCTAAGGAAAGGTACAAGTAACTTAGTACAGTTCCTGGCACATATATGAAGTACAGAATTACTGGTTGGTGACTGATTCACAACAATGTTTCTTTATGACTTTCTCTTCTATCCTCAAGCCTACCACATTACCCCTCTCCATCATTCCTTAGCTAAGAGCAAGTTACTTAAACTCCATTGCCAAGACCTTACTGCTCTTCTTCCTTGGAACTAACACATAGTATTTATTCTAAAATGAAAGGTAATGTTTTTTTTTAATTTTCAATGTGACTTCATTTTCATAATCCTAAAATTACCTATTGTATACTTATTAACTTTAAACTAGAACACAATTGCTTGCCAAGAATCTGGAAGTGTTAATCTGATTCCATATCAAAATTCAAAATTTTTTTTATGGCCTACCTCTCCTTCCCTTAATCCTCAAACCTCTTTATAGCCCTCTCACACTCACATATACCCACAAGCACATACACACACACACACACACACACACACACACACACACATACATACACTCAGGGAATAGAGCACTAGGCCTTATATCAGGAAATTTTGAGTTCCAAATCTAGCTTCTAGCAGTGTGACCCAGGAATCACTTAACTTCTTTTAACCTCAATTTTCTCATCTACCTCCCAGGGTTGTTGTAAGGATCAAATGAGAGAATAATTGTAAAATATTTAGTATATAGTACCTAACACATAGTAAGTGCTATATATATATATATATATATATATCTGTTAGTTATTATTAGCTATTACAATGTACCTAATAATGAAGTGACCTTTCTCTTCTAAATTAAAATCTATGTGCTCTGAATGCACTACACTCTTAATTTTTTCCATTCCCCACTCTATCCTCCCTTTGTCTCTGTCTCAGTCTCTGTCAGACTATCTCTGCGTGTGTCTCATTTCTCTGTCTCTGTCATCTTTCAATTGATATGATGTAGTGATGGTTTTTTTTTTAGATCTTCATCCTTTTTGATCTGTCTGCAGCATTCACTACTGTTGACCACTCTTAGTCTTACTTCTCTGGGTGTTCTTTGTAGTCTTCTTTCATGTTTGTCTTTCCATCACTTTAACTATTTTTCATTCTTCTTCCCTACTCCATAACTCATAACATATTTCCTAACTTCAGGTGTACCTCAAGGCTTTGTACTAGGACATCTATTCTTCCTATACTTTTTCATTGTGTGACCTCATTAGCTTCCATAAGTTTCACTTTCACCTCTATGAAGATGACTCTCTGATGCATATATACAGGCTGATTTTCCTAAACTTTAGTTTCATGTCACCAATTACCTATTGTTAATTTCATATTGGATGTTCCATAGGAACCTCAAACCTAATATATCCACACAGAATTTATTACTTTTATTCCAAAGACCCATCCTACTTCTGAGGTTCCTATTGCTGCAGAAGGCATTATAATTCTTTCCAGTGTCCCAGTTTTTAGCCTTGGATATTTCCTTTAACTCCTAAGTTTCCATCAATCTGAATTTTCAACCTTTTGATAAATTTTGTCATTTATAACTCTATAATGCCTCTTGAATATGTCTCCCCTTCACCATTGTAAAATTAGAGTCTTTTACCCTAAAAACTACAATCCCCAGTGAAACTATGATTCCCAGCAAAACTGTGATCCCCAGCAAAACTATGATTCCCAGAACCCCACTCACTTCCTGTCATTACATGTTGATGTAAACAGGATGAATTGGGTAGAGTTCCATGTCTAGCACTCTGTTTTCCTTCTTGTTGGTGGCTTTGGTGGAATGAGCATTTTGAGCAGGTAGAAAACTTAGTCATGTGGTTCTATTTTGTCAGATAATAAACTTTATAATAACAATACTTGAAGTATTATACATTAATTTAACTTACACCATGTACTACATGCACAACTACTTCATGAGTCCTCATTATCTCCCACCTGGGCTAAGTCACTTATCATTCCAATCCATCCATATAACTGTGAAAATGACTTTCTTAAAGTTCAGATCTGATAATTTCATTCCCCTGTTTGGTAAATTACAGTGTCTAAATTGATGGAATGGTACGTATTATCCTTCCACTGGTAGCTAGAGATCAGGCAAGATACATTGGGTCATGATGGAAAGTTTATCTTCACACTAGATGCTAGATACTAGGTAGAAGACATAGTGATAATATAGAATTGATGCTAAAGATTAGGTAGACTCAAGTTGAGGGAGAAAGAAAATGAAGTCTATGGATAAAACTAGATTTGAGATCTCTGTAAGATATTAATGAGGAGACATCTAAGATGAAATTATTGGTAAAGGTCTATTACTCAAAAGGGACATGAAACAGATCTGGGATCCATCTACATAGAGATGATACTTCAACCAGAAGAGTAAATGAGAACACCAAAGGAAAGAATGTTAAAAAACAGAAGAAGGCTTAGATCAGAAACCTCAAGGATATTTATGCTTATTTATTTTTTGGTCATGACTTTCAGGTATTCTAATAATTCTTAAATTGTCTCTCCTGGATTTGTTTTGCAAGTCAGTTCTTTTTTTAATGAGATATTTCATATTTTATTTTTTTCATTCTTTTGATTTGATTTTGTTTCCTGATGTCTTATGAAGTCATTAGCTTCTATTTCCCAATTCTAATTTTTAAAGATTGAATTTTTTCCATGACTTTTTGATCCTCCTTTTCTATTTATTCCATTATACTTTTCAATGACTCTCTTTCCAGTGGGTCAATTCTTTTTTTTTTAAGGAAAATTTTTGACTTGACCAATTTTGCTTTATAAGATATGATTTTCTTTATGTATTACTTTAATTTATTTCTCCCATTTTTATTCAACATATCTTATTTGATTTTTGAATTCCTTTTTGAGTCCTTCCAGAACTTGAGCCCAATCTCTATATTTTTTTAAAGTTTTGCTTATAGTTGCTTGGTTTTTACCATCCTATGTTCATTTTGCTCTTTGCTCTTTTTTCCTGTAGCAGTTTTTGAGGATTATATTTTTTTCTGTTGTTTATTCATTTTCCCAGCCCCCTTTTTTCTTTTCTTTTTTTTTTTGGCCTGTGGGTAGGGAATTCTGCAAACTTCTTGCCAATTCTCTCTCCTCCCCCACAGGTATGTAGGATTAGGTACTGTGACAAAATTTGTCCTATAAAAGAGGTGGAAAGAGTGAAAGTAGAGAAATACAAAAGGGTAGAAAAGACATTAACCTATCTAACTAAATATTGGTCTAGTTCAGGACTTATTAACCTTCAGTCAGAATTAAATTACCTACAGAAGACAGGAAGGGAAAACCAGCTATCCACTCACTCAAGACAATGACTAGAGCTGAAGGTGACTCCTGAGGCTGAACTTTCTTCTTTGGGCCAGCCTTCTTCTTGAAACTGACTTCCTTCTTAGAGTGATTCTCTTCTTTGGGTTCACTCTCTCCTAGACCCCTTCACCAGACTACCTACTCAGGGATTTCCATGGCTTTTATGGTGGTTTCCTGTCTCTGTCTCTTTTCATGGGGGCCAATCACAGTTTCCAAATTGTCTGAGTTATCACCTTTGGATTCACACCTTTCTGAGTGTGTGAACTCTTAAGTTTCTGGCTGTTTGAGTTTGGGGGAAAAGGGTAGAGCTCTCCAAGTATCTTAGTGGCTTCTTATCTAGCA
The DNA here is from genome assembly GCF_016433145.1 of Gracilinanus agilis. Lineage (NCBI taxonomy): Eukaryota > Metazoa > Chordata > Mammalia > Didelphimorphia > Didelphidae > Gracilinanus > Gracilinanus agilis. Next base: position 598,084,222 of record NC_058131.1, read on the forward strand.
TCAAGTAAGGTGTGAATTCACTAAGTAGTTTTCAAGCTTCTCCCAAGTAGTTCAAGCCTGTGTTGATTCAAAGTTATTGCCAACCAAAGTGTTAACTCCAACTAGGCAAAGAGAACCAAGAATCCCCTTTTACAGCCCTGAGGTTAAGTCTTCAACAAGGCTTGAAAGGGCCCAGCCAAATGTACTTCTGGACCTCACTGCAGGCTAGTAACAGTGCCTAGGACTTTGAGGGGGTGGTTCTGAAGTGCTCTTTTACTAGTGTAGTCCCAGACCCAGTATCCCAAAGTTAACCAACATCCAATTGCAGAATCTAGTAGTAGGCAGTGGTTGGCCAGCACTCCTCAGTGAGCAATTATGCTTCCAGCTTCTCCTTATCCCATGAAAATCAACTTTTTCTGCCTACCTTTCAAGTCATTCAGTGAAAGATCCCCCTCACACCTTCTTGTTGTACTTTTCTTTGAGTCTTGTTGTTTTGAAATACTTTTTAAAGATTGGCTACTAAGCTGTCATCTTGACTCTGCCTTCTGTACCATAGATGATACCTATGCTTAGAAGCAGATGGTAATCCCAGCCACAAACCAGTGATAGAACATTCAGACATACAGGAGGACTAGGAGAGAGTATTAGAGAAGTAAATACAAAGAGAACATTTTGGTGGAAGACAATTTAGAAATGCCATTTAACAATGTAAAAATCTATACTGAGGGGGCAGCTGGGTAGCTCAGTGGATTGAGAGCCAGGCCTAGAGACGGGAGGTCCTAGGTTCAAATCTGGCCTCAGACACTTCCCAGCTGTGTGACCCTGGGCAAGTCACTTGACCCCCATTGCCTACCCTTACCACTCTTCCACCTATAAGTCAATACACAGAAGTTAAGGGTCTAAAATTAAATAAATAAATAAATAAACAAACAAACAAACAAACAAATAAATAAACAAATAAATAAATAAAGCTATACTGAGATCAAATAGAATGAAGGTTTAGAAAAGAACATCTGATTTAGCAGTTAAGAGATTAATGGTAATTCTTATGAGAGATATTTCAGTAGAGAGTCAGGGTCAGAAGTCAATAGGAGGTAATTATTGGCGAAAATTTTTTTCACTTTGATTGCCGTATAGAAAAAAGGGGATAGAAAAATTGCTCACATCAAAGTGGGTTCAAGAGAAGATTTTTGAAAAATGGGGGAGACATTCATTTTTGACGCACTAGATAAATACTACCTATGTAAATAGGTAGTGTTGATAAGTAGATAGACAGGTAAAAATTGAATGTCAGAGAATAAATTATCCAAAGGACAAATGCAGCAAGAAACATAATAAATGAAATCAATGGAGCACATAGTCAAAATATTTCCTGAGGAAAATGATCACTTCTTCCTCAGTAAGTAGAAGAAATGGAGAGAAGATAGGGGATAATGTAAAGGGGGCTTTGAGTTATACAATAGAGAAGAAGGGCTTAGCCTATATATTATCTGTGAAATAAGAGGTAAGTCATTGTGCTGTGATGGAACAGAGAGGTCCAAATCGAGGCCTTGATGATATAGAAGGCTAAATTATCCTCTCAGGAAAAAAAACAAAACAAAACAAAACATCATGTAGTGCTTTGGTGACTCAGAGCATGGTAGGTAGTAAGATGTCATTAGTGGAAAACTCCCTTTTATCCATAAAAATTTGATTCTAAAAATACTATGGTTATTAAGGACCTTTGAGATATTTTGTACAAATGACCCTTTAAATGGGGTTGAATGACTCACTTAAGGTCATATAAGTAATTAATAATCAATAAATCTGAAACCCATTTTTAAACTTGAAATCTGTCACATTTGGCTCTATCCTACTTCTTTTCCACACTTCATGTCTGAAGTCCTATTAAGTCATTCTCTGTAATCCCTCTCATAACTTGATATTATCTATTATATTTCATGTGATTATTGTAATGGTGAAATAAGACAAAGCATGTAAAGTGATTTTCAAGTCTTAAAGCAAAATTTAAATATAATCTTTTTTGTGTCATTTGGATCCTGACTTCTGACACTAAAGACCTGGATTCAGTTTAGAGTATTCTGACAGATTACTTTGTCCCTCATCCAGTGTTTCCTGTAAGCACATAACAAAAATTCATCTTATAATATTCACCGAAAAAATCTTTATGTCCCTGGGACACTAATACACTGTTGGTGGAGCTTCAAACTGAGAAAACCTTTCTGGAGAGCAATCTAAAACCATGCCAAAGGGCCATAAAACTATGCACACCCTTTGGCCCAAAAATACCACTACTTGGTCCATATACCAAAGAGATCAAGGAGGGTGGAAAGACCTACTTATACAAATATCCATAACAACTCTTTTTGTGATGGCAAATAACTGGAAACTGTAGGGATGTCCATCAGTTGGGCAATAACTAAACAAGTTGTGGTATATGATCAAAATGAAAAACTATTTTCCCATAAGATAATGAACAAGATGACCTCAAAAAATCTAGAAACCTAGAAAGACTTATATGAAGGGGGTGCAAAGTGAAGAAAGCAGAATCAGGAGAGCATTGTGTACAGTAACAGCAATAAAATATGATGATCAACTTTGAATGACAACTATTATCAGCAATGCAAGGATCAAAAACAACCCCAAGAGATCCAGGATGAAAAAGGCTATTTATTGCAATAGAAGCAACTGACAGAATCAGAGTGCAGATTGAAGCATATCATTCTTCATTTTATTTCTTCTATGATTTATTTCTCTAATGTAAGTGATAGGTATCTTCTTACATAGCATGATAAACAAGGAAATATGCATTATATGTTAACACATATACAACCTATATCACATTATCTGCTGTCTTGGGAAGGGAGCAGAAGTGAGGAAAGAATATGGATCAAAAATATCAGAATATGATTATTAAAATTATATTGACATGAGATCTGGAAAAATTTCATTTGTTGGAACAAAAATAAAAATTTGTATGGGTATATATATATATATATTATGTGTATATAATATATATAAATATATATGTATGTGTCTATGTGTATATACATATATATATATTTCAGTCAGGCTTTATTATTTAACATGTCAGAAAATTAGTCATACATGAAACCAAATGCCTAGAGACATCAAGTTCATGATGAATAGCAGTCACGCATGAACCCTGAGATTCTGTAAAGCAAGTCAAAGGAGGACAGATTTCTGTTCAGATTCCCATGTGTGACTCTTCTCTTACTAACACTCCTTATTATTGGAATTAATGTGATCAATATCCCTACTCAGCCCCAGGGAAAATTAGAAGAACAGTAAAGGCTATTACTAGAACCATCACAGATCCCCTACAGACTCCTAGGAAATGCCCACCTTTACATGCAGTACTACAGAAATTCCCCTAGAAGCCACTTCACAACAAACCAGAAAATAGCAAATTAATGTTAAAGATTTTAAAACCCTAACAGATCTTTCATAAACAGGAGCCTGCAAAAACAGGCCAGAACAGTCTCCAAGTTTCTCCCCTCCCTGATCCCTGATTTGGTACAGTACATTAACATAAAAGAACATGAATGATAAATGGAGAAATTGTCTCCCATGAAAAAGCCTGTACTTTCCCACCACTGTAGCCCAAGAGATATGTCACACACACACCTTGAAAAATATGGAAAGTTACTGGAAAATTAAAAGTATGACTTAATACGTTTTCTCCAAGAAAAGATGTATGTTGAAAATGAATTTCCATGCCAACATTATATTTGATCTCAAAGCTTATAAAAAAACTGTATAAAAACAAACCTTATTCAAGGCTGAGCAGAGCAGTATTTATGATGCCTGCCTGGCTGAAATTCAGACTGCCTCTCATTCGTCTTAACGCACCGATGCTGTCACACCACCTTGAGCCTCTGAACCTGGTGGAACCAGCCTCCCTCAACCAAATTCTGTCAAGACAATTCTTCACTGTTGGGTTCCAATTCTTCAAAAGATCAGTATAGTCTTCTTAATAATAGTACTCCCATACATTTAGAAATAAATTGGAATTGCTAGATCCTAGCAACCTTCCCCTGTTGGTGGGCCCTATGTTTCTTCAGGATCTACACTGTAAACAAGAGCTCATAGTCCCATGGAAACAAAAGGTATTGGTTGATCCTCCCTAGTGTGGTTCTCTAATTTTTCAAAACTTCTTCTACTTAAAAACTGTGCAGGTGATATAGATTGTGGGACCTTCTCAAAGATCAAGACAGGATAGATATCTCTCATTTATCTCATCTTTTCTCAGTGAGGCTACATTTCTGTCTTTCATTTTGGCTTTATCTGGAAATTACTCATCTTTTGGGGGCATTGAGTGGATAAGCAAGCTTCTCCCTAATTCATAGTATCTTTGTCTCTATACTCCTTTTTTTTCTATCTTACTCCTAAACATGATTTCATGGAAGTATTATGTAGTTGCTCAGACATCTTTCTAAGAAATTAAGTTCATCTTGTCTCTAGCAAGCTTTTTACATTGCTCAAACTGTGTTCTATAAATGTCATCTCCTTCAAAACAGAAACTAAAGGTGTAGCTCACCTGTGTGAATTAAGCCATAACTTTGAATACATGACAGAACAAGGTCTGACTCTCTAAAGATAGTTCATTTAGGAATAACTCATATCAACAAGCCTTCTCCTGTCTGTCAAAATATCATACATTTCATTTTTTATGTTATTTGCTGTCCACTACATCTGGATATTACTAATTTTTTATGTGAAGAAAGTACTCAGAATATAAATACATAAGGCTTCTGTGTAACTTATGCATCTTGGACAATTTTTATTCTTGAAACATGCTTACGTTTCTCTCTATTTTACTATGATGCGCATTTAAATTTTTTCATTACTTGGACCTTGGTATCTTTTCTGTTTTCTGACTATGTATTCTGCGGTACATGCTGAAAGTTTGGTCTACTTGTTTTTTTTCTTGTACAATTCTGTGCGTTTCTACCATTTCTTTGCATATATTGTCACTGTCCTCCAGGTTTAGAATATTCTCTCTTCTCACTTTCACTGATTCCATATGTTTCTTTCATATGTTAATTGATATACATACTTTCACCTACATTAGAATGTGAATTCCTTGAAGGTATGAAATATATTATAATTTAATTGTATCCACAATATTTCTCATAGTATATTTTAAAATAATGAATGTTGATTTCTGTGTGACCTGAGGCAAATCTCTTTACCTCAGTCTTCTTTTATCTGTAAATGTGATGTATCTTCCAACTCTATATCTTATAACCAAATAGCTCTATATTATTACTACTTCATGAAACATCTTGCTTTTTCACACATATGTACTTTGATTCAGGTTGTATTTCTATACATGTAGGCCTGTTTATTCTCTTCTTATGGATATACTACTCAACACAATGTCTTACTCAAATACTCATTATTCCATGTAGTCTTACCAGATTATGCCAATTTCCTGGGTCTTCTTCCATCCTCAAAAATTCCTATAGCACTTATTGCTCATGTTACTTTTTTGGTACTTAGCATAAAGTGCTTTGTTATGTCCTTTTTGTTGCTGCTGTTAACTTTAAAATGCATATATCTTGTTTTGTTTTTGCAATAAGATTAGATGATACTAAGTCATTTAGAAGTAGAGTTTGTCTCTCTTCTAGTGCCTTACATATAATATATAATCAATAGATAGTTATTAAATGAAGTTAGTCTAATTTATGGTATATACACAAATAAACACATACATACTGAATGAGCTGCTTTCTCCATTCCAGTCATAATCTATTACAAGCCATTCAAGGCCTTTAAATCAAACATACTTAACTGAGAGAGCTAGTATACTTAACTGAGGGAAAATATATTGATAATTAAAATGCTGTAACCAGGGATCCCCCAACATACATGCATACTCTATTCCTAGAAATCTAACTCAGGAATAAGCAAGCCATCTTTGTAATTTTGAGAATTAATCTTAATAAGCAGGATTCTCTGGGCCCTGGGAACCATGGAAAGAATCATGGAAAATATAGCAATGAGAACTTTTATTTCCAGCAAGTCCTGCTACATAAAAATATAACATATACATATCTATATTTATCTATATATGCAACTATATCTATCTATGTGTCATTTGGTCTATCAATAAAAACATTTTAGTAAGAATGATGTAAAAACATACAGACACATATATCTGGAGACATTGAAGTATTAGGATTATAAATGATGTTATTGAGGGAGATGCTGTGTATCTTTTACCTCTCTTCCTTGAAGGAAGGTCAAAAGTGACTTCCCTTTACTAGGCAAATATATAGCTGCTTGGAGAATAAATGCTTATATAAAATCTATTTATTCATATTTAACAGGTATGAGTAAAAGAATTAGTAACAAGGAAAGCCTTTACACTAAATGGAAAATAAATATACACCCACTTTTCTATATCTGCTTCATGGCAAAGTCTTCAGTTTCTTGAAGCTACTCTGAATTTCTTACCACTATCTAAAACCCATAAAACACTCTATCTTACTAAAAATTAATCTATAATTCTTATTAAAATAACTTAATTTGTAATAGCATTTCCAAGTAAATAGAGTCAGCTAGCCCATTATGGCAGAGGTTAACTGACCAGAATATAGTTCTGAGATTTCTCCCAGAGTTCATGCAAACAGGCCTTTGATCTTTCTTCCTTCAAAATCATTCTCCAACATAGAAAATTTGACAGATTCTTCTTCAAGATGAATTCTACAGTCAGGAAAGTAGAAAACCTGTTAAAATGGTTACAAAGTTCTCTCTTCTCTATCACCAGCAGAGAGAAAAGGTCTGAGATGTCTGTCTTCACCAGAAGCCAGAGGGTAACTCCCAGAACCTAGTCACCAACTGTATAACTTTACCTTATTTTCCTCTTTTCAAATTCTCAGCTCATGCCCAGAAATCTGCCTTGCCTGCAATCCCAGAAACACCTTTCTTAAAGTTCTTTAGCTTATCAATACCTAATAAATATTCTTATTACAACATCATATAGTTGTTGATATAATATTTAGAGAATATATCCATACAATGATTATAAAATCTATATATAATAATATCTAACTCCAATGGTTTTTGTGATGATAAAAATAAATAATATATTTTTTAAATTATTTAAAATAATCAACATTTTAAACATCAGAGTGTTATATAAGTGCTAGTTTATTATTATTATTATTATTATCATTATCACACAATATTGCTTTAGTCATGTCCAAATTTACAATTTGTTAAGGTGGAAACCATGGCACTATTTTGAAGCTCATATCTCTATTACCCATTAAGCAACTATACAATTTCATTGTTTCAGACCTTTCATAATAATTGCTGTCAAACACGTACTAACCAGGATTATATTTCTTCCCTCTTTAGATGATCATAAATCCATTTTCTCTTTTCTAATCTCTACTAGTTCCCAGGCTTTCTAAGGTTATAATTACATGCATCCAATTATTTTAGAATATAAAGTTTTATTATAGTTTGTTGAGGTCAAGTAATCTACATTCATGCTTCATTAAAAAATGGCTATGCTTTTTCTTGCTTCTCACAAATATTGCAGGATTAACCCAAAGGTACTTAATTATGTTCTAATGGGATAAATTGCATCTCAGTTTCTTTAAGTTGCTTGATTTCAAGTTTACTATTTTGACCAGTCCACGATGCCTTGAAAACTTGACAAGTATGGTCCTGTACCTGGATTAATTTTCTTTCTAGTTTCTCTTCCCAAGAATTTCTTACAAATACTTTTTTTTCTTTACCTTTACAAGCTCTATATTTTTTGTCTGGATTTCTTTTTGAGGGTGTGGATGCAACATATTATTCTCTCATCGTCTTTTCTCTTCTTTGTTTCTATAACTGATTTTTTCTTGGCTCCTGACAAAGGAGCAACCTCTCATGAAGTCACGCACGTTGTATGCTTCTTCACTTTAATGCCCTTTATGGGCCTAAGTAAAGAGTATTTTTTAAGGAACTGGCAGTTATACAAAAAAATCCATTCATTTTTATAAGGTGAGCTGTATTGAAGTGTTTATTGTGATTTGCAGATAGGCTACAGAGAGGAGTATGTATTATAGCCTCTGGATAACCCTGCTATTCAATATAAACCTCCCTCACTATTGTATCTCAGTAGATCACAGGAAATAGGTCAATATAATTCAGTATGTTTGGGAGCATAAACTGCCAACACCTCAAGAAACAATCTTTTTCTAAAATTTGGCTCCAAAGCTTGTGTATGATAAATCTTCAGTTGGTATCATTTTTTAAAAATGGTTAGTGACCCTGTTAAGGTTTTTATATTTGCATTTTTTGTTATTTGAAAATAAATCAAATTCACACTCAGTGCCTATGAATGAACTTTGTTTTGTCTGTCTCCTCTCATACAAGTAAAATTATCAAAACATGAAAAAATGAATTATGAAAAAGCAAAACACAAACAAGTTAAAGTCTGTTTTATTTTTCTGTTCTTCCCCAAATTACTTTCAAAGTACTTTGTGTATAATTATCTATGCATGTTTTTATCTCCATCCCATTCTCGTTCCTAACCCAAGTAGAATATAAGCTGCTTGGGGACAGGGACTGTTTCCTTCTCTCTTTGGATTCCCTAGTATCTAGCCAACTACCTTGAACATAGTAGATATTTAATAAACTTTTGTTTAGTTGAATTAGATCATAAACGAACTATAGTTTTATTGTCTCCAACTCATAATTTCTCCAAGTGAGGCATTTTTGCTATATGTGTGTCATTCAACTTAGTGTTGGATTTCTTTAATAGTGTCTAGCAGAACTTTCTATAATAACTCATAAATTAGTTTAAGGATAGCTGATAGACATAGGACAATAGATTCCAAAATGATAAGGAGCTTAACTACAACTCTATAAGAATTCTTGACCTCCATAGATCTCTTCTACCTCCTGAAAACCATAAATTTTACCATTGGGGACAGAATAGCCAAAAGGCACTGAGGAATAGGAGGTGTCTTACAAGGGTTTTATCAGAAGAAAGAATGAAGCAGACTCTTCCTCAAGAGCTAGAAACAAAATTAGTTTCCTAAAGAGAACATAAGAAATTGGCCACCTAAATATATTTAAAAAGCTTACAGCTCTCTAGGGAGAGATGCTGAGGCTATTGAAGAGGAAAGGGCATTCACTAAGATTAAATAGTTATTGTTGAGTCCTTTTTCCCCCTCTTCATGAAAAGTCTTGGCAAATAAGACCAGTATTTGGAGAAAGAATAGGAAAATTTTTAAGAAGCATAAAAAAGTTAAATCCACAACACAATAAAAAAGGATCCCAATATCTATTTAAAAACTGGTACCTTTTAGGGAGCGTCCCACTATCCTAAGTGGAAATCGAATTGAGTATGCATAACTAAAGCAAATGAGCCAATATAAGGCCCATAAAGGGGAGAAGTCAATGAAAAAAAAAACTCACCAATTAGGCCAATAAAGGAACAAAGGAAGAGAAGGAAGTTGAGTCTACAGTATGAGAAATGTTGTGAGAAGTTTTCTCATAGATGAATAGGTGAGCTTCTGGAAGAGATAAAAAAAAATGACTAGATTCCTTTGAATTCTATGCTATTCCTGGGCATGTTCCTGGAAAATAATTCAAATCAACCTTAACAAGGATGAACTGTGTGAGATGGTAGGATCTGTTCTGGTCTTGGAAGCAAGAGAGCTGGGTGGAACCCTAACTTTGCTACATACTATCTGTAAGACCTCGGGCACAAAACTGAACCTTTCTGCATCTCATTTTAAAATGATAGTTATATACTGGATTAGAGGTGTCAAAGATATGGCTTATAGATCACATGCTATCCAAAACACTTCCAGGTGGCCTGAATATGAATGTAATTGAAGGATATTTAACAAAATAAATACAAATATAATAGAATATAGATAAGGTTAACATGTAGTTTTCTGAGTAATATGCATACAGCATATTATGAATGGTTGATTGGTCTTTATTTCTACTTGCATTTGATACTACTAGACTAGATATTCTAATTAAATCATATAATGACCTGAAATGACTATAAATAAATTATTCCACTCTAAACAAGATTATTTAATAGACTATTCCTGATCAAAAAATACTAATTTAATGACTAATCTGTATGAAGAAAGGACTAGATGCTGGGATGGACTACTAGAATGAACTAAAGTCCTTGCCTTCAAAGATTCAATATAAGAGATAAGATGCTTGCCCAATTTACTGTAATTGAATATAAATTATGTTAATTGCATGAAAGGGTACAAATTAATCTAAGTCTTTGAGATGTAGCAATCCTTTTTGGTTGGAGATATTCTGGATAGTTTAATAGAGGAATAAGGTTAGAGCTAGGAATTGGATGTAATTTGATCTGGGCCACAGAAGTAATATTTTCAAAGGAGAAGATGGGCCAAAGTTAGAGTGAGGTTGAGGAGGAGACATTATAGGAATAAGCTATCACTTGTTTAGCAAATGCACAGTGGAAAAAGGTTGGTAGAATAAATTTATGGGGAAAAAAATAGTAATCCAATTTAAAAAGAGGATAGAATACATGAAAGGGAGAGAGAAACATTTAGAAAGTTGGATTAAACCATTCTTTAGGAGGCTATGAAGAGCAGATGTAAAAAGAAAGATTAGACCATTTAGAGTGTTGGAACAGCAAAATGAGTTTGCCAAATTAGTTAAGGATCATTGAATTTTTGTTTTTGTTTCTAAATAATGCATATCAGTAATCTTAGTAAAGAGTTAGGTGGATGATACCAGCCAAATAGATTTTTGCCACATAAACATTCCCTACTTTCAAGTTTAATTCAGTGTGAGAAGCTATTTCTGGAAATTTCGTTAGTATTAACCTTAACTCAAAGCTATTCTGAGCCAAAGATAAGGGAATTGATATGGAGCTAGTTGCTTTCTTTTTCAGAAGAGTGTAAGATGAATGTAAGCATTTGAAAGAGCTCATCTCCTTTAAGATCAATGACCTGGGTAAGGCTAATTACCCAAATACTCTCACTCTAAATTAAAAAGGACCTCAGTAACTGGAAGGACCATATGATTAACTGGCTCTAAAGATTAACTGTGATAAGAGTAGTGTGATGCTTCCAGGTTTCCTCTGTTACCTATTTGTCACTTCTAGGATATACTGTATGTGCCTATGAGCTGTGTTTCAAAAGGTCTGGGAAATTATTTCATAGAGATTGATGGTGGCAGTGTTGGGGAGGGGGGAGAACTATTTCTGGGACTAATGAGCTTGTGCTTACTGGGAGGAGGCCAATGTCCTCTTCACCCTCAGGACTTTACTGTTCAGAGACTGCTCAAGTGATATTGGTGTATTTCCCTCAAGACAGACCTTATATTCTCTAATTGAAGGACGCAACCCATTATTTCCACTTATCCTTGACTAACATTGAAAACATTTCTTTCCTAGAAACAATTCTTCTTTTGCTTACTCTTTCCCTCACCAAAGTCAGACCTTAACCCAGCAATAGATTTAGAATGTAGCCTCATGAATCAGGTTCTGCCCTTGAAGGTATTCCTTCTCTTATCTCCTTCCCTTTAGTTTAACTCTCTCTGTCTGCCAGCTTATATTATCCTCCTTTCTTTCTTATCTTTTTATTTATAGGCAAAAATTAATGAGAGTTTTTTATGAGTCACATGAGTCTTGTGGTATAATCAAAACATTTAAGAATTCATAGTTGTTGTTTGTCCATTGCTTTTAAAGAAGACCAATAACCATATGAAGATTGTCTTAACTTGCACATGTATTGGCTTTAAATGAGGCAGAGTTGCATGGTCATCAGCTTCACTCTTTCTTCCAGTCCTTGAAATCTGGTGGCAAGGCAAAAGTCGCAATGACTAGCAATAATTTAGGATACAATGAATTACTTTGGTGTCTTCATTGAGTGACAAGGATCCAAGTACACCACAGTACCTGCTTGAGCTGCCTCCATGGCATTTGGAAAAATTATTCTCATCCATCCATTCTTCACACACTTGGAGTAGATATCCCCCTAACTCACTGATGGGTCTGAGACAAGACAACTATCCTAAATATTTTTTAGCCTTTCTGCTGAGAAGATTTTACCTGAGTGTGACTAATGCACATAGTGGGTAATTGAATTATAGTTTGGGTACATTCTAGTCCCATTATCTTGGATCAGGGTTGAGATGAAGAGGGAGAATCACTAAATACAGTTTACTCATCAGTAAAATAAGTGAGAAAATACACAAGCAACCTAAACTACAGGGCCAAGAAAACCGTTGGTGAAACTAATTCTGACATATAACAATATTTAGAAGTAGTTTGATATAGAGGAAAAAGAACTGACCTTGAGATCAATACTGAAGTTCAGTTCCTGAACTCTGATTTGTATTGTCTATGTGACTTTGGGCAAGTCACTTAATTTCTCTGTGTTCTACATAACACTCTATGGATATATTGTAGAGACTTATTTTATTAACCTATTTTGAGAGAGTAAATTCATTTATGAGAAATTGTTCTATATTAGTGAAATTGCATGCCCAGTCCCTATGCCTATGATCATACCAGAGGATAGGGAATAGATAAGAAATAAACCTGTGATTGTCTTGGCATAGGGAAGTCTTGGATGAGGGAACTTCTGCCACAAGAGCATATAAGAACCTTTGCAATTCATAGACTTCAAGAATTGCCTAAAATAACAAAAAATTAAATAATTTGGTTTGGGTCATATAGTCAATATGTACCAGGCAGGGCTTGGACCCAAGTCTTACACAGGTTTTGAAGTAAGTTGGTCATTATTATTAAATGAATAATGTGCCTTATCTAAATCACTATGTTCTCATTTAAAAACATTACTTATGTTTACAGTGGTTTGTCATTTTGTCAGGAGGTATTCCTTTTTTAGTGCACACATAAGTACCTTACATCATACATTGGGAGTACCTTGCTTTGTATTATGTTTTCATCGAAAGAAATACAAGAATATGATGTAATAGTCAGATGTACAGTAGTATATTGCATATATTAAAAGGGGATCTGTCAAAACTGCAATACAATTCTTAAAGCAGAAAGATGATCTTGAAGGATGGTCTTAGTGGTAGGGAAATGAATATACCAGAATTAATTCTTCTCATCATGAGAATACTTTAGAAATAGTTGCTTTGTAATAGTTTCTCAGTCATCTGTATGTCCTTTAAGAGGATATTTTTGAATGTAGATTTGGATCAAAGCAGTAAAAATGTTTCATTCTTCATTAGCCTCTCTATTCATGTTCTTTTCTCAGCACCCTCTGCTTACTGATCCTATTCTGCTTTGATGAGAGGCAAAGAAAGCAACAGAAAGCAAAATTCTGGTTGGTGGCCCAAATGCATCTTAAAAGAAAAGCATCGACTGAATCCTATCTGCAGGATCCATATTATTAGAGATGGCAGAAGACACAGCTTGATATTGAGATCCTAAGTGGAGCTTGTAGACCCTGCAATTAGTGGAATCATTTTTGTTTTGTAAATAGAGAGCATTTCATGTGGATGTCATGAAAAAGTAAATATAGACCCTTAGAATTCCCTCCTTTGTTCTTCTCTCCCTTTGATCCCCTTTCTGATTATAATCACATTCAAAATAATTATTTTAACGTGTATGCTTTCTTTAAAAATATAACTAATATCAGTGCAAATTTCTTTCATAATTTCTTGAAAATGATATATCCCATGCCTAGAGACAGGAAGTCCTAGGTTCAAATCTAGCCTCAGATACTTCCTAGTTGTGTGACCCTAGGCAAGTCACTTAACCTCCATTGCCTAGCTCTCTGCCTTGGAACCAATACATAGTGTTGATTCTAAGATGGAAGGTAAGGATTTAAAGGAAAATAATAAAGTAAATGAGCATGAATTAAACATTAAAATACACAGGGAAGAACAGAAGAAAGTTTATGAGGGGATGCATCAAGATGAAAATCTTTCTCATAATATCTTGAATGTAATATATGCTTTTGAAAACAAACTTGATAAAATTAACTTTCAAAGTTTCACAATCAACATTTTCTGTTCTCAACATGGTAATATTAATTTATAGTTTTTATGTTCATACTTTAAATAAGAACATATGATTTAAAAATAAGAAAGTAATCATTATATTTAACAGACAAACATGAGGAACAGGAAGGAGGATGGTTAAGTAAGAAAGTTAGAAAAGTAGTAGATACAAGCAAAAGCATGATCAGAAAGGAGGATTAAAAAGAGAGAAAGAAAATTTAAGAAGAGGTGATTTGTTGGTTGGATAGGGAGAAGAGGAGCTGAATAATGAAATAAAACTATTGTGATGGTTATTGTTAATTCCATTGCTTTTACTCTATTATCATTTTATAAAAGGAGGAGTGTTTAAAGAAAGGAAAAATTTTAAATTCTTATATAGAGTATGTCTAGAGTGTTAGTGTAGCTTTAAACTACTAAATATAGGTCCCAAAAATCTTAGTGCAGCTATAAGCTACTACTTATTAGCTTAAAGTTACACTAACTCTTTTGGACATAATGTGTTATTTTTTTAAGTTATCTATGACAGTTCTCTGCAGGCAAAAAAGACATAGGAGGAAATTTAGATATTATGAGGAAAAAAGATATTAATAGCATTTATTTTTAAAAAGAAAATGAATGTTGCAAAATTAGAATTGGATTGATACCAAAGAAACAAAAAAGACACCTCTCTCAGCTAATTTATAGAAGTGAAGTATTCATGGATGAGGAACAGTGCATAAAGTAACATATTTGTATTGATTAATTGTTTTTCCCTCTCATTCAATCTCTTTTCTTTTTTTTTCTTTAATAAAAATCTTTATTATACAACATGATGCTTGGAAAGGTAACAGGAAGGATACAGGGAGAAATTTAGGATAGGTAAAATAAATAATTGCTTAAGTTTTTTTCTTTGTTTATATTAGTCTAGATAAAAAGGGGACCTTCATATTCCTCAACTATTACAATTCTACTGTCCACTTCTTCAAATATCTAGATACGCTTTTAGATGGCATGCCATTTGATATGAATATTTTAGTATTGATAATATTTAAGTATGTATAGTAACTTTCAGTTTAATGTTCTTTCCGTTTCTTTTAAAATTTACCTATCTCTATCTGTCTCTCCCTTCTTCTTTCCCCCTTTCTCTCCCTTCTCTTGTGCTTGTTTTATAGTTGAATCAGTCTTATTCACACATATTTATATTTAGTTTTTTAGTATATATTTTCTTTTTTAAATTAAAAAACGAGGGTATGCCCGTCAATTAGGGAATAGCTGAACAAATTGTGGTAGCTGTTGGTGATGGAATACTTCTGTGCTCAAAGGAATAATAAACCAGAGGAATTCCATGTGAATTTGAATGACCTCCAGGAATTGATGCAACTGAAGGGAGCAGAACCAGAACGTTGTATACCGAGACTGATACACTGTGGTAAAATAGAATGTAATGGACTTCTGTACTAGCAGCAATGCAATGACCCAGGACAATTCTGAGGGATTTATGGAAAAGAATGCTACTCACATTCAGAGGAAGAACTACAGGAGTGGAAATATGGAAGAAAAACAATTGCTTGAACATGTGGGTTGATGCAGACATGATTTGGGAAGTAAACTCTTAAATGACCACCCTAGTACAAATATCAATAATATAGAAATAGATTTTGATGGATGATACATGAAG
Source organism: Gracilinanus agilis (assembly GCF_016433145.1). Taxonomy (NCBI): domain Eukaryota; kingdom Metazoa; phylum Chordata; class Mammalia; order Didelphimorphia; family Didelphidae; genus Gracilinanus; species Gracilinanus agilis. The sequence goes on from NC_058131.1 coordinate 598,099,871, forward strand.
AAACCAGTAGAAATGTACATCTGCTATGGGGGGGCATTTAGGGGGGGAAAGAACATGAATCATGCAACCATGGAAACTTTTTTCTAAAAAAAATTTTAAAACAGAAGGAACAGAGGGGAAGGAGAATTAAGAAGAAAAAAATAAATAAGACTAGAAGTTGATACTTTGAAAAATCAAATAAAATAGAAAAAGTACTGGTTAATCTAGTAGAAAAAAGAAAAGAAGAAAACTAAATTAAAAGTATTAAAGATGAAAAGGAGGACCTCACTTCTAATTAAGAAATTATGAAGAACTATTTTGCTCAACTATATGGCAATACATATGACAATCTAGGTGAAATGTTTACAAAAATATAAATTGCCTAGATTAACATAACAAGAAATAGAACACTTAAATAATCCCACATCAGAAAAAGAAATTGAACAAGCCATCACAGGCTCCCTAAGAAAAATTCCCCAGGGCCAGATGGATTAACAAGTGAATTCTAGCAAACATTTTTTTTTAATTTTTATTTTAAGAAAATTTTCCTGGGTTACATGATTCATGTTCTTTCTCTCCCCTCCATCCCCAACCTCCCCGACTCCCCATAGCTGATGTGCATTTCCAATGGTTTTTACATGTGTGATTGAGCAAGACCTATTTCCATATTATTGATAGTTGTACTGGGGGGGGTTGCTTAGAGTTTACTTCCCAAATTGTATCCGCATCAATCCATGTGTTTAAGCAATTGTTTTTCTTCTGTGTTTCCACTTCTGAAGTTCTTCCTCTGAATGTGGATAGCATTCTTTTTCATAAGTCCCACAAAATTGTCCTGGATCACTGCATTGCTGCTAGTACATTACATTTGATTTTACCTCAGTGTATCACTCTCTGTATACAATATTCTCCTGGTTCTACTCCTTTCAGTCTGCATCAACTCCTGGAGGTCATTCCAGTTTATATGGAATTCCTCCAGTTTGTTATTCCTTTGAGTACAATAATATTCCATCATCAGCAGGTACCACAATTTGTTCAGCCATTCCCTAATTGAAGGATATACCCTTGTGTTCCAGTTTTTTGCCACTACAAAGACTGAGGCTATGAATATTTTTCTACATGTCTTTTTCCTTATGATCTCTTTGGGGTATAAACCCAGTAGTCATAAAACTGGATCAAAGGGCAGACAGTCATTTAGCACCCTTTGAACATAGTTCCAAATTGCCATCCAAAATGGTTGGATCATTTTCTTTATCTGAAAATTGCCTGTTCATGTCCCTTGCCAATATATAAATTTAGGAATGGTTTGATTTTTTGTACATTTGATTTAGCTCCTTATATATTTGAGTAATTAGACCTTTATCAGACTTTTTATTATAAGGATTTTTTCCCAATTTGTTGATTCCATTCTAATTTTGGTTGCATTGATTTTGTTTGTACAAAAATTTTTAAATTTAATGTAATCAAAATTACTTATTGTATATTTTATATTCTTTTCTAACTCTTGCTTGGTTTTAAAATCTTTCCTTTTCCAAAGATCTGACAAGTATACTATTCTGTGTTCACCTAATTTAGTTATGGTTTCCTTCTTTTTATTCAAGTCACTCACATATTCTGAATTTACTCTGGTGTAGGGTTTTAGATGTTGATCTAAATCTAATCTCTCCCATATGGTTTTCAAATTTTCCCAGCAGTTTTTTTCAAATAGGGGATTTTTGTCCCAAAAGTTGGGCTCTTTGGGTTTATTGGAATGCCTGCCTTATTTTTCTCATTTGACGCCCAATAGATTTTGCTCCAGCCTTTTATTTTTATTCTGTGTATGTCTACCTGACTCATGTGTGTTTCTTGTAGACAACATATGGTAGCATTTTGGTTTCTAATCCACTCTGCTATTTGCTTCCATTATTATGGGTGAGTTCATCCCATTCACATTCAGAGTTATAATTATCAGCTATGTATTCCCAACATTTTGATTCTCTCTCATTGTCCTGCCCTTTCTTCTTTCACTATTTCCTTCTATACCAGTGTTTTGTTTTTAATCAGTCACCCTAGACCTCTCCCTTATTATACTTCCCTTTCTCCCCCTCACTTCTTATTCCCCTCTTATTCTTCTTTAGGGTCTTTTTAAGCTACCCCACACCATCTCCCTCCCCAGTATTGCTTCCCTCCCAACCAGTCTGTTACCCTTCTACTTCTCTATAGGGCATGAATCAATTATTTGCCCCAATGGGTCTGATTATTCTTCCTTCTTTAAGTTAATTTCAATGCACTTAAGAATTAAGTGTTTCCTCTCTCCAATCTCTTTACCCTTCCAGTGTATTGGTCTTCTCCCCTGTTCCCCCATGCATTTCTTTATGGAATATAAATTTACTCCTGTCACCCAGCTTCCACTAGACCAGAGTATAGTAACAGGCTAACAAGGTAAAAGGGACTTAACAGCTTTAATTATGTTAGACTAAAAGGTGGGAAAGGATTTCTATACTTAAAATCTAAGGGATAAAACCACAGGACAATGGGAGGACTTATTCTGCTCTTATCTAAGTGATCTAAACTAACAGGGCCCAAGAAGCTGTAAATGGTGTCTCTGGGTTTCTGCCTCAAACCTGGAACCTGCCAGGCTTGAGTGCAGCTAGGACTTAGTGGCTTTGGGATTCTCACTGCAATCCACTGATGACCTCTGGATGCCAGGAGTCAAGATTATCTCAGATACCAGGTAGAGAGGGTTCTGCTTGAAACACTTTCCTCCAGTTTTCAAACTTCTCCTCCTCTCTTGACTTTTGTCCTTTTCTTAGATGCCACACCACACAGGATCCCAGGGGAAAACAGGAAACAGGGTGTCCTTTGCTCTGGGGTCTTCCAGGCTGGCAACAGTTTTGCCTACCACTAATGGAGTCCACACTCAGGGCACAGACAGACTTCCTCCTCCTTCATTCCAACCTGGAATTCCCAGCTCCAGCTCCTTCCTGCTAGGTACATCCTAATAACTAGCTAATCTCATCTTACTCATAACAAGACTCTTGGGGATCAGTTCAGACCAATAGCCTATTATAGCTCCCAGCTAGATGTTGTGGCTAGGGGTATGCCACCATGTATGAGAGCAATTGCAGCTGCAGACCTAATGGTTAAGAAATCTTCTGATCTGGTTTTGGGATGCAGGATTATGCTGTGCTCTCCTCATCAAATAAATACCATCTTGAAAAACAGCAACCTGCAAGCATTTACATCCCAGCACTTATCCCAATATCAAATTGTGTTGCTGGGCAATGAGAACCTAACTTTCCATCATTGTAAGGAGATCAACCCAGCTACATTAATGCCAGACTTACCGTTAGAAGGGGAACCCATCCATAGCTGTGCAGAAACCTTGGACATAGTTCAGAAAAGGAGAGATGACCTAGCCGATATTCCTTTGGTCTCTCCCAATCTCACTTTGTTTACCAATGGTTCTGAATTTGTGCTAGATGGAGAATGGTATACAGGCGCAGCTGTAGTAACTCAAGATGAGATGTTATGGTATGCAGTTCTACTTAAGTCCATGAGTGCTCAAGGGGCTGAAATCCTGAGTCTCACCAGAGCTTTAAAAATTGGCCATGGTCAGAGGTTGAATGTTTGGACTGATAGTAAATGTGCATTTAACGTAGTACATTGTACAGGCCAAATTTGGAAATATAGGTGATATATAACAGCTGGTGAGAAGGAGATAGCCTATGGGAGCCTTATAAACCAACTCCTGAAAGCTGTCCAGTTACCTAAGGAAGTGGTAGTGATGCATTGCTGATCACATCAAAAGGGTGTGGATGAAGTCTCATTAGGAAACAGGAGGGCAGATATAATGGCCAAATTCAGTGCCTGGTTCGTCCCAGTAAATGTGCTGAACTTCTCCTTGGTGGATGAAGCAAATATAAAACTAAAACAGGAAGTGAAGCACTGGGTAGAAAATCTAGGGGCCAGAGACTTCCGGTTAAGATGGCGGCAGAGTAAGGAGCAGCTGCTCGATCTCTCCTGACCGAACCACACAGGACCCCTCAAGGGGAAATAAAAACGAGTCCAGAGGAACGAAGGAACCCCACAACAGGGCGCAGCATTGAAGGTACGCAGAATCGGGGCATTTCCACACTTTAAAGGGGTGAAACAGTTCACACTAAAACACAAGAGGAAGAAGCCCCTCCCCCACCCCCACACTGCACAAGCGGGTAAACAGGACTGGGGCAACCAGATAATCACTGGCAGCCCCGGAGCCTGTACCTGTGCGCTGCAAGACGAGGGACCCCAGGTGGCTGGGACTCTCCCTGAGCGCCCACGTGGGTGAAGGCACCGCCTCCAGCCGGGACAAAGGCCCCTAAAACGCGGCCTTTCCCAAGCACTGAAGGCATCACCTCAGGTGCGAATAAAGATCTCCAGCCCACAGACTTTCACTACCTTCTGAGGGGGGTGAAAGCAGAGCCCTAAGAGCAGCAGCGCAGGCAAAGGCAGTGCCCTAGGCTTGAATAACGATCTCCAGCCCAGGCTTGGACCTCCAGTGAGGACCCGGTGCAGACCTGAGCGGGGCTGTGGAAGCAGCCCCAAAGACTGCTGAAGGAACCTCAGGCAGAGGGGCAGACCGGGAACTACCAGGAGGCCTGACCCCGAGGACAAGGAGACCGGAGGCCCCCCCCCCTCAAGCTTGCAAGGCCCAGGCAGACCTGGAGTGCAAAGACAAAGCGGAAAAGGGGCGGGGCTAACAATGGCCAGCAATAAGGAAATCCAGAAGAAAAAGACCATCAAGAGAAACTCTGGAACACTGGACAACTTCTACACAGAGAAAATCCAGACAACAGAGGAGGGAAAACAAAAATCCAAACCTCCCCAAAAAAATGAAAGCTGGTCACAAGTTATGGAAGAGTTTAAAAATGAAATGCTGAGGAAGATGGAAGAAATCTGGCAAGAAAATAACAGTTTAAAAGGCAGAATTTTGCAATTGGAAAGTGAGACAAGACAACTGAAGACCAAAAATGACCAGATTGAAAAGGAAAACCAAAACATTAGAGCCGAAAACCAGTCCTTAAAGGCTAGAATCAAGCATTTAGAAACCAATGATCTCTCAAGACAACAAGAACAAATAAAACAAAGTCAAAAGACTGATAAAATAGAAGGAAACATGAAATATCTCAATGAGAGAGTGACAGACCAAGAAAACCGGTCTAGAAGAGATAACTTGAGAATCATTGGTATTCCAGAAAAGGCAGAAATTAATAAAAACATGGACTCCATACTCAAAGAAATTATTCAGCAAAATTGCCCTGAAGTTCTACAATAAGAGGGCAATATAGACATTGAAAGGATCCATAGAACACCCTCTAAACTGGACCCAGAAAAGTCAACACCCAGAAATATAATAGCGAAATTGAAGAGCTTTCGAGTCAAAGAAAAAATCTTACAAGAAGCCAGAAAGAGACAATTCAAATATCAAGGAGCACCAATAAGGATCACACAGGATCTGGCAGCCTCAACACTAAAAGAACGCAAGGCTTGGAATACAATATTCAGAAAGGCAAGAGAGCTGGGCCTTCAGCCACAAATCAACTACCCAGCGAAACTAACCATATACTTTCAGGGGAAAGTATGGGCATTCAACAAAATTGAAGAATTCCAAGTTTTTGCACAAAAGAGACCGGGACTAAATGGAAAGTTTGACACTCAACCACAGATATCAAGAGAAAGATGAAAAGGTAAATAAGAAACAGAGGGAAAAGAAAAAAAAAACTCATAGTCTTTTAAGCTTGACTCTTTAAGGGCATAAATAAGATCTAATTATCTGTATTACTAGGTGGAGAAATGCTATGTATAATTCTCTGTAGTGAACTCTATACACTATTATAATATCCACTATTATAGCAACCAGAAGAATAATTCATAGGGAGAGGACAGGATACTAAATGGTCTAAGATGACATGGGGGGTGGGAAAGAGGGGAGGAATAGTAGGGGACACCAAGAAAAATCCAAGTAAATAAGAAAAATAAGATATTCTATTACACACAAAGAGGGCATGGGAAGGGGAGGGGATAAATACTACCATAAGAAGGAGAGGAAGAGAGCATTAAGAGGTAATAATCAAACCTTACTCTCAGTATAATCAACCCGGAGAAGGAAGAGTAGCTTTATTATCCATCTGGATAAAAAACTCCATCTAACCCTACTGAGAAAGTCAGAAGGGATAAACCAAAGGGAGCAGGGGAGTGGGGAGGCCAAAAAGGGAGGGAAGAAGAAGGGGGAGGGAATTCATTCGGTCTTTAAACAAACAAAAAGAAGGGAACAAAAGGGAGGGGACAGAAAGGGAAGTCAATCAAGGGAGGGGATAAGGGATACTGGCTGAAAGCAAACCACTGGTGTAAAAGAGAATAGTGCAATAAGAAGGAGTGGGTCTAGGGGAGGATACAAAAAATGTCAGTGAATACACAACTAACAATTGTAACTCTGAATGTGAACGGGATGAACTCACTCATAAAAGGGAAGCAAATAGCAGAGTGGTTCAGAAACCAAAATCCTACCATAGGTTGTCTACAAGAAACACATATGAGGCGGGTAGACACACACAAGTTCAAGGTTAAGGGTATGAGCAAAATCTTTTGGGCATCAAATGAGAAAAAGAAGGCAGGAGTGGCTATCATGATCTCTGACAAAGCCAAAGTAAAAATAGATATGATTAAAAAAGACAGGGAAGG
>NC_058131.1:598111548-598157392 GCF_016433145.1 Gracilinanus agilis
TGGAAAAGGAGGGTATGTCCTTCAATTGGGGAATGGCTGAACAAACTGTGGTATATGCGGGTGATGGAATACTATTGTGCTCAAAGGAATAATAAACTGGAGGAGTTCCAGGCGAACTGGAGAGACCTCTGGGAACTGATGCAGAGCGAAAGGAGCAGAGCTAAAAGAACATTGTACACAGAGACTGACATACTGTGGTAAAATTGAATGTAATGGGCTTCTGTACCAGCAGCAATGCAATGACCCAGGACAATTCTGAGGGATTTATGGTAAAGATGCTACCCACATTCAGAGGAAGGACTGCAGGAGAGGAAACATATAGAAAAGCAACTGCTTGAACGCATGGGTCGGGGTGGACATGATTGAGGGTGTGGACTCAAAACTACCACACCAATGCAACCACCAACAATTGGGAAATTGGTCTTGATCAAGGACACATGACAAAACCAGTGGAAAAGTGAGTCGGCCATGGGTGGGGGGAGTGCGGGGGGTGAAGGGGAAAATAGGAGCATGAAACATGTAACCATGTTAAAAATGATTATTAATAAATGTTAAAAAAAAAAAGAAAAGAAAATCTAGGGGCCAAATTAGTGAGAGGTGTGTGGTTTTCTAGTGAGGACAAACCCATTCTTCCAAGATCTTTATATAATGCCCTATGTAATACATTGCATGTCAAAGGCCATGATGGGACCCAATCTCTAGTGGATGGCATTCAAAGGCACTGGACGGCTCCTGGTATATCCACATGTGCAATTAGAACATGCCAGAAATGCAAGGTTTGCTTGCAATACAATCAGGGCGTGACCAGAATTAAGGGACTAGGTGGCAGACAATTGGCATATACCCTGTTTGAGTGCTTGCAAATTGATTATATATCAATGCCCAATTGTCAAGGATACAAATATGCCCTAGTCATCATTGACAGGTTGACTCGATGGTCAGAAGTGTTCCCTGCAAAGAAAAACAATGCAGCCTTTGTGGTGAAGACACTTCTGAGAGAGATAGTTCCGAGATTCTCTGTACCAGCTAGAATAGATTCGGACCATGGATCACACTTTTCCCAGAACATCTTGCATGAGATTTATAAGACTTGGAGATAAAGAGAAGTTTACATTCAGTCTATCACCCCTCATCCTCAGGGCAAATTGAAATCTGCAATAAATGAGTTAAAACTCTCATTGGGAAAGTGTGTTCTGAAAGCCATCTGAAATGGGTACAAACACTCCCCATTGTTCTTTTTTATTTAAGAATTCAACCCTTTAGTGACACACAATTGTCACCATATGAACTCCTGTATGGGCACGCTCCATGGCATAGTTCATCCCAGAAATCAGCTCTCTTGTCACACATTGGAGCTGAGTGTCAGCTATATAGATTTATAAAAAGCTTTGAAAAAGAGACTGGATGAATTGCACAAACTTGGTTTGTTAACCCAGAGAGTTCCTTTAGACTTTAGCTTACGTCAGCTTAAACCGGGAGACATGGTCTACATAAAGAACTTTACAAGAAAATCTGTTCTAGACCCTAAATGGGTTGGGCCTTTCCAGGTGCTATTAACTAGCCCAACTTGTGTGAAAGTTGAAAATAGGGACCCTTGGTTCCACATCATGCATGTGAAGCCTGTTAAAAGACAAGCTGTACATGAAGAACATCATGAAGAACCTCCTGACTTAGAGCAAAATGAAATGAATGCACTGCCAAATCCACAGCAGACAGATGGTTATGATGAAAATGAATGAACTGCTTGAAATTCTAAAAAGGAAAAAAACAAGAAAAAAAACAAAAAATTTTTGCAACACAAAACAATACTTCACAACAACTAATGTTCCTGATTAAGAAGGTGACAAGTCAACCATCAGACAAGACGATAGATGGCAGACAAGTATGCTTGCAATACAGAGGAAGAAACGAAGAACACAGAAGCTAGAAGCTGTAGAACTTCACAGCAGAGGTGTTACCAAGGAATGTACAATCACAAGAGTGTTGTAATCTTCATTAAGTACTGTGCAGGAAGAGGACTGGAAGGAAGAAATACACGGAGCAGCAATATCATGTTATTCACATTGCACATATGAAACATCACATAGTAGTTGCATGACACACCACATATGGCTACACAAGGAGAATTGTGTTTCTCCAGTGGGCCAGAAGATCCTTGCAGTAAGGGTAAGTATGTGCATACATCAGCACTCATTAGTTCATTGGACACAACACAAACTGATTGTCTACCCTTTTGATATAGACCTCAGGTAGATAAATGAGAGTCTCTTCTGTATATATGTATTATATGTACATGTGAATAGCTATATAAGGGAAGGGTATCCTAAGATCTCTAACATATCAAAAGATCCATTGTTTGTTTTTTGATTTGGTAGACATCAAGGTAACTTCCATCTATAAATAGGCATTGTGGATAGCCTGAATTATATTTACTAATCCATAGAATAGAGTTACTGACATCTTAGGGAAAGATAGCTTTAGGAATCTTTGAAATACAGAGTTAGTCAGGGAGAGTCACTATAGTCTATAAGAATAAGTAATGTATATAATGTACATATACTTATAACTAACAAAATAAAATTAATATACTAGTGATTTAGAACTTAGGATTATTAACACCACTAACTTAGCTTAAGTAAGGTACTAACATGGAAACTTAGTTTTCTGACATTTTGCATATAGAGTTTTACCATCTTTCTTTTGTTATGAGTTAGGAGCAAGTTTTAGAAGATCTGTAGGTTGTTACATTTTTGCTTTGAATTTGTTTCAAAGATGTTTGCATTGCATGATTTAGGGATAGTGCTTGCAACTTATAATTGTTGCAGTTTTGGATTTTCTGTTTGTGATAATCTGTTACATTTGTTATGATGTATGTATTTTATACCAAAATCTGTTTTTCCTTTGTTTATACTTTCCTTTTTCCCTCTTTAGATAGGGGTAGATAGTATAGTAAGCCATAGCATAGCAAGACTGTTAAGGGGTTAGGAATAAGACATTTAGGAAGTAATGTATGTTTAGTGCAGACAGGGCAATCTATGCTACAATATCTTAAGCCTGCAGAATTTCCAGTGGAAATTCTTACTAGAAAAGGGGGAAATTACTGTTATGTAGAAATGGATCCTTGGAATCCCTGCAAAGATACAGGGACAGCCTCACCCAGAATTCCAGGGGACCCCCCTGGAGAACTTTGGGTGAGGGGGCAGTTGAGAGGAGTTGGCAGTTGCTTTGTGGGGGTTGAAGTGAGCAGACACACTGCTTACTGCTTTTGACTTGTGGTTCACCTGAGTGGCCTTTGTGGCAAAGCCTTTGTGGTTTCTACATAAGGGTTAGCTTGTTTAATAGGGTTGATCTTTATCAACTTCAATATAACAAATATTTAGTGATTAGAGAGTAAAAATATTCATTAATAGCAAGAGAGCCAGTTTTAGTTAAGTGCCTTCATCCCCCTCCTGTGGGAGGGAAGGGCAGCTTCAACCTAACAGCTCACCTTTCTTTATTCAAATACCTTCATTAACTACTCTAGTTTTCCTTTTTACTTCTTAATATAACCTTTACCTTCAATATCTGTGCCTGGAAATTATTTGGGGAATACTCACAACTCAAGTCTGGTCATCTAGTTTGAATCCTGTCAGCAGCCAGTTTTAAGAAGATCATCTCAGTCTTCAACAGTTAGATATCTAGCTTCTACCTATTCCTCTATCAGACCTGTGAGGGATATAAATTAAAGAAGAGGAACATTATTGGGGATCAGCCATAACAGAAACTTACCAGAAGAATCTTAGCCAGTCTCCATTTCCAACTGAAGCAGCAACTGTTTAGGGGTCAGGGGTTTGAGATCCAGGAGTGTCTAACCCCATCTTTTTCACTGAAGCCTGTCAATCAGTGGTTGTGACTTGAAGGTCTACTGGCCCTGAAACATTTATCTGCTTCTCCAAAATATCTGTTATTATCATTGTAACATAACATTATAAAAATGACCATCCTACCCAAACTAATTGACTTATTCAGTGCTATACCTATCAAACTACTAAGAAACATTTTTACTAAATTGGAAAAAAAACTATGGCAAAGTTCATTTGGAAAAACAAAAGATCAAGAGTATCAAGGGAAATAATGAAAAAAAAATGTGAAGGATGGTGGACTAGCAGTACCAGATCTTAAACTGTGGTCATCAAAACAATATTGTACTAGTTAAGAGACATATGGGAGGATCAGTGGAATAGACTTGCAGTAAAGGATCTCAGCATGAGAGTATATGATAAACCCAAAAAATCCCAGTTTTGTGGACAAAAATCCACTATTTGACAAAAACTTCTGGAAAAACCAGAAAACAATATGGGAGAGGTTAGGTCTAGATCACCATCTCACCCTCTACACCAGTGATTCCCAAAGTTGGTAACACCTCCTCCTGGTGGGTGCTACAGTAATCAAGGGAGTGGTGATGGCCACAGGTGCATTCATCTTTCCTATTAATTGCTATTAAAATTTAAAAAAAATATTAATTTCCAGGGGGGCTAAGTAATATTTTTTCGGGAAAGGGGGTGGAAAACTCAGATAAACTCAAAATGGGTGAATGACTTATTTATAAAGAAAAAAACCATTAGTAAAGTAGGTGAACACCAAATGTATACCTATCAGATCTATGGGAAAGGAAAGATTTCAAGATCAAGCAAGAGTTAGAAATAATTACAAAATATAAAATAAAAACTTTTGATTATATTACATTAGAAAGTTTTTGTACAAACAAATCCAAGGCAACCAAAATTAGGAGGGAAGCAACAAACTGGGAGAAAAATCCTTATAACAAAAACCTCTGACAAAGGTCTAATTACTCCAATTTATAAGGAGCTTACTCAATTGTACAAAAAATTAAGCTTTCCCCCAATTGATTGATTGGCACGGAATATGAATAGGCAATTTTCAGATAAAGAAATCAAAATTATTAATAAGCACATGAAAAAGTGTTCCAAATCTCTTATAATTAGAGAAATGCAAATCAAAACAACTCTGAGGTACCACTCCATACCTAGAAGTTAGCTAACATGACAGCAAAGGAAAGTAATGAATGTTGGAAGGGATGTGGCAAAATTAGAACATTAATGCATTGCTGGTGGAGTTGTGAACTGATCCAACCATTCTGGATGGCAATTTGCGACTATGTCCAAAAGGGCCTTAAAAGACTGCCTTGCCCTTTAATCCAGCCATAACACTGCTGAGTTTATACCCCAAAGATATAATAAGGAAAATAGATGTAGAAAAATATTCATAGCTGAATTCTTTGTAGTGGCAAAAAAATAGAAAATGAGGGGATGTCTATAGGTTGGGCAATGGATGAACCAATTTGGCTATCTGATGATGATGGAATATTAATGTGCTGAAAGGAATAATGAACTGGAGGAATTCCATGTGTACTGGAATGACCTCCAGGAACTGCTGCAGAACAAAGGAGGCAGAACCTGGATAACGTCGTACGCAAAAACTGATATACTGTGGCACAATTGAACATAATGGACTTCTCTATTAGCAGCAATGAAATAATCCCGGATAATTCTGAGGTACTTATGAGAAAGAATGCTATCCACATACAGAGAAAGTACTATGGGAGTAGACACCCAGAAGAAATACATATGATAGATATCATTGTCTGATGGGTAGACGATTGGGGATGGTGACTTTGATCACTTTGTTGTAAATATTATTAATATGGAAATAAGTTTTGAACAATTGATACATGTAAAGCCCAGTGGAATTGCTTATTAACTCTGGAAGAGGGAATTTAGAAGGAGAGGGAAAAAACATGAATCATGTAACCATGGAAAAAATTATAAATTAATCAATAAAAAAGTTTTAAAAAATTTAAAAATTAAAAAAACTAAAAAATTAAAATTAATATGACATATTAAATAAAAATTGACATTTAAAATTTTAAGAATTCGAATAAATGCACATTGGAAAGAGTTATGATATAATTATTTGTCAAGTCAATTTCTTGAAAATGTTGGCATATTATACACATGTTCATGGTCTTGTTTGCTGCTAATGAATCATTTTTTGAAAATAAAATAAATATTAATAAAATATATTCATAGTATGTTTCATGTAAATTCTATTAGCAGTACTTCTAGAAATGATGTTCTAAAAGAAAAAAAAAATGAGTCCTTATACTGGCAATTTTCACATATGATTCTTTTCAGTGATTGAACTTTGCCAGAAAACTTGAGTTCTATAATATTTAAATATCCCCCAGTGTTGATCATTGACCTTTTCTCATCTTCAAATATTTACTATAGTGTATAGTTCTTCCTAAATATGACTGAAGTTAATATTGCTTATTTATTAAACAAAATGTTTAAAATTATAATATGAAAAATAAAGGAAGAATTTTAAGAAAGACAAAGGAAATCAGTCATTGTCATGTATGTTTTAAATTATTTTCACAACACATTAGTTTATAATACTAATGAAAGTGCATTTATGTGTATTATGTAAATATGTATATATGTATATATACATATACCAAAAGTTTCAGAAAAATCGTTGTTTATCTTTATTGTCACTTAATTTAACTGAAAACATTTAAATATATGTTATGAAAAATACAGAATTTTCTCTCTATGGTGGGAATATTTGAGATTCTTGGGAATTTACGTTTCTTATTTCCAAATTCAAAAGATTAATATCTGTTATGAATGTACAATTGTTAGTTATTTGTTGAACCAAAAATGAAAGTGTATAAAAAGATTCTAATGGACAAGGTAAGTCTCTTCTTATGGTGGTGATTGGATAAATACCTCATGTAAATGTATTAGTTTGGAGAGAGGCAATCACAACCAGGCCAGTAGGTGAAGTGAATACAATATATCTTTTCTTTGCTTGAATTGATATGAATTTTTAAAAATAAGAGCTATTTTAAAGAAATGATTAAATAATATAAATAAGTTTTCGATGCTCAAAATTACACACAAAAAATGGAAATTAAAACAACCAAGGGTTTCCACCTCTCACCCAATAGACTGTCAAAGATGCCAAAAATCAAAAATGACAAATAATGAGGGATTGTAAGAAGATAGGCACACCATTGTATTATTAATGGATTTCCCTATCATTTTGGAAGTCATTTTGGATTATGCTGAAAATTGATAAACTGGACATATATTTTGACCTGGTGATATGACTACTATGATCAGAACCCAAAAGAAGTAAAAAGCAGTGATAAAAAGTTTTATCCTTAAATAAAACAAAATATATGAATTAATAAAATTCATTTACAATTGAAATTTAATTTTTAAAATTGTATTTCCTTTGCTTTACTATATTTATTTTTAAAGGATCCTTTAGTTTTAGGAGTTATGGGAATGATTGTTTATAGCAATACAAAATAAAAACAGTGAAGGAACATTAAAAATACACATGATAGAGCAGAATAAAATTTAGAAGTATTTGAAGAGGACAACCTTAGTTCTATCGTCTTAAATAAGCAAATATTTTAAAAGTTAGTTTAAACAATAGAAATAGAAGAATCTTGCTTGTGACTCTCTGTAACTCTCCTTTCCAAAAAGGAATTATCAGGGTAGCTGGATGGTTCAGTGGATTCAAAGTCAGGTCTAGGGATGGGAGGTCTAGGTTCAAATCTGGCCTCAGACACTTCTCAGCTGTGTGACCTTCGGCAAGTCACTCAACCCCCATTGCCTAGCCCTTACCAATCTTCTGCCTTGGAACCAATACATAGCATTAGTTCCAAGACGGAAGATAAGGGTTTTAAAATAAAAAAAATAAAATAAATATAAAAGGCCTTAGGCTTAATTAGCTATGGACTATAACAAATCCAGCATTTTTCAATACTAATTTGAGAGCCTCAAGACAAGTAAGAGTAGGGCAATAAGATTGTTCAGTGCCCTCAAAGGATTTTAATGCACAGTGGTCCTGGCTCTACACCATTGTTTTCTTTTTCTATCTATGGATATATATATATATATATATATATATATACATATACATATATATAACCTATATTTATCTGTAAAAGAATATGAAATCAAGAATCTTGTAAAGCAATGTATGGAGTTTGAATTTTAAGAGTTGAGATTAGAAATAAAAGTCTAAACATCCTACAATGTTTAGAGTTCTTTGTGAGTAAACAAATGTAAAAAAATACATAAACGTGTGCATGTATATAGATATACATACATATGTGTATATATTTCAGGTTTTTTAAATGTAAGTATCATATACACACTGAGAAATAAACATGATTTTAAAAATGTTCCAATTCAGAAAAGGGAATATTTCTCTAATCCAATTTTCATAAGTCTTGTTACCTTTATGATTTCATTTTTGTTCATCTTTCCATTTCATTTATATTGTTCTTATAGATGTTCATTAAAGTCAACTATAATTTTTTATGTTACTACTTTTATCTTTTTCAATGCAGTAAACTTTCCTTTATGAAGTTAAATAATATACCATTTGTTTTGAATATATAAATTCTCTTATCTACCTACACACATAGTAATGTTTCATTATCTTCTCTGCATTTATGTGTAATGTAGGGATTTTTTTTGCTTATCTCTATAAAGGTTGAAAAGTTTTGTTGGTCACCCTAGAAGCATCACATGCTAATTTTTTAGAATTGCCAAATACAAAGGGGGGAAAAATCTATTATTTTTATCTTGAGAAACATTAATTTTGCCCCATCCTTTTTCAAAAACTGTAAATTTTACTCTCTATTCCTTTTCTCCTCCTAATCTACTATGAAATCTAGTTTCTCATTTGTGAACTAAACTTCTATGTGTTCTTTATTCTCAATAGACTTCATTTCAAGAAAGTTTTCTGGGGGACCAAAGGCTTTACTCTCTCCTCTGTCTCATTCATTTTTTAGTATAAATGTGCTAGTCCTACTCCTACCTTCATAGTCTTTTTGTGGTCAATTATTTTATTTTAGTTTTTGAAGGGCTTGTTTCAATATCACCATCATTAAAAAAGAAGGAAGCAGTCATGGGAGCCAAAGAATTTCAAGATCTTTTCCAACTCCATTCTATATCTTTATCATTTGCTTAATAAAAAGCTTCTTCTTGGAAATACATTGAGTTTCCCTGTTAAGATGGAGGCAGAGTAAAAAGCAGCTGCTTAACCTTTCCTAATGGAAACATATAGGACTCCTCAAGGGGACATATAAACAAATCCAGATGAATGAAGGGACCCCACAACAGGGTGCAGCATTGAAGGTACATGGGATAGCGGCATTTCCATGCTATAAGGGGGTAAAATAGCTCTATTAAAACGTGAGCTGAGTGGCCCTCCATACACACACCACCTACAGGGCCAAAGCCAGCCCACAAGAGCTAGAGCAAATTTGGGGCATCCATTAAGTCCTTGACAGCTACCTGGAACCACCAGGACCTGTTCCTGAGAACAGCAAGACTTAAGACCCCAAGGTGCTAAAGAAAGTTGGACTTTGAACACAGACCCTGAGAGCAGGCATGGTCTCAGCAGCAGATGAGGATTCTGAGCACAGGTGAGGACCTTGAGTGGGGACCCAGTGCAGAGGGGTGGAAGGCTGTGGAAGCAGCACCCTGAGACTGTTAAAGGAGCTTTGGGCAGAGGAACAAGCAAGGGGACCACCAGGAGGCTTGACCCTGAGAATGACTAGACCTGAGACCTCAGGGGCCATAGACCACAGACAGACCCTGGGCATGAAGATAAAGCTGAGAGGGTGCTGGGCTAACAATGGCATCCAGAGACAAGAACCCCAGAAGAGAAAGATCAAGAAGAAATCTTTAACACTCGACAACTTTTACACAGAAAAAATCCAGACAACAGAGCAAACAGCAGAGGAGAACAAACAAGTAATCATATCCAAACTTTCCCAAAAATATGAAAATTGGTCACAAGCTATTGAAGTTTTCAAATATTTCAAAGATTATGAGAAAGATGGTAAAGAACTGGCAAGAAAATAACAGTATAAAAGGCAGAATTTCACAATTAGAAAGTGAGGCTCAGAAATCAGATGAATTGATAAGCAAATTGAAGACCAGAAATGACCAGCTGGAAGCCTTGAAGAACCAAACAGACCAGATTCAAAAGGAAAACCAAAAGGTCATAGCTGAAAACCAGTCTCTAAAGGCTAGAATTGGGCAATTAGAAAATGATGCCCCCAAATCAAAAGAATTAATAAGCAAATTGGAGACCAAAAATCAAACAGCTGGAAAACAGGATAGACTAAATCAAAAAGGAAAATCAAAAGAATATAGCAGAAAACCAGTCTCTAAAGACAGGAATTGGGCAAGTAGAAGCCAATGATCTCTCAAGACAGCAAGAACAAATAAAGCAAAATCAAAAGACTGACAAAATAGAAGGAAATATGATATATCTCACTGAGAAATTGACAGATCAAGAAAACAGGTCTAGAAGAGATAATTTGAGAATCATTGGTCTCCCTGAAAAAGCAGAAATTAATAGAAATTTGGACTCTGTACTAAAGGGAATTATTCAGCAAAATTGCAAGAGGGCAATATAGACATTGAAAGGATCCATAGATCACCCTCTACACACAAAGAAGGCATGAGAAAGGGATGGAATGAATACTATTATAAGAAGGAGAGGAAGAGAACATTAAGAGGTAATATTTAAACTTTACTCTCAGTGGAATTAACCCTGAGAGGGAAGAGTAGCTATATCCATTGAGATATAGAACTCTATCTAACCCTACTGAGAAAGTCAGAAGGCATAAACCAAGGTGAGCAGAGGCGTGGGGATGTAAAAAAAGGGAGGGGAGGAGAAGGGAGAGGGAATTCATTAGGCCTTAAAAATAAAAAGAGGGAAATAACAAGGGAGGGAGTAGAAAGAGTAGTAAATCAAGGGAGGGGACAAGGGTTACTGGTTTAAAACAAATCACTGGTTTAAAGGAAATAGCCTAAGAAGAAGGGGTAGAACTAAGAGAGGATATCAAAATGTTGGGGAATACACAACTGATAATTATAACTCTGAATGTGAATGGGATGATTAATTATACTAAATTAAAAAGGTTTTGTACAAACAAAAACAATGCAACCAAAATCAGAAGGGAAACAACAAATTAGGAAAAAATCTTTATAACAAAATACTCTGACAGGGATCTAATTACTTAAATATGCAAGGAGTTAAATCAATTGTATAAAAAATCAAGCCATTCCCTAATTGATAAATGGGCAAAGGACATAAATAGGCAATTTTCAGATAAAGAAATCAAAACTCTCAATAAGCACATGAGAAAGTGCTCTACAGCTCTAATAATTATAGAAATGTAAATCAAAACAACACTGAGGTATCACCTCACACCTAGCAGATTGACTAAAATGATTGTAGGGGAGAGTAATGAATGTTGGATGGGATGTGGCCAAATTGGGACATTGATGCATTGCTAGTGGAGTTGTGAACTGATCCAACCATTCTGGATGGCAAACTACACTCAAAGAAATATAAAAGATTGCCTGCCCTTTGATCCAGCCATACCATTGTTGGGTCTGTACCCCAAAGAGATCATAGATAAACAGACTTGTTTGAAAATATTTATAACTGAGATTTTTGTGGTGGCAAAAAACTTGAAAACAAGGGTATGCCCTTCCATTGGGGAATGGCTGAACAAACTATGGTATAAGCTGGTGATGGAATACTATTAAGCTGAAAGGAATAATAAACTGGAGAAATTCCATGTGAACTGGAAAGACCTCCAGGAATTGATGTAGAGTGAAAGGAGCTGAGCCAAAAGAACATTGTTCACAGAGACCAATACGCTGTGGTAAAATAGAATGTAATGAACTTCTATACTAGCAGCAATGCAATGATCCATAATAATTCTGAGGGATTTATGGAAAAGAATGCTACCCACATTCAGAAATAGAACTGCAGGAGTAGAAACACAGAAGAAAAGCAACTGCTTGAACACATGGGTTGAGGCGGACATGACAGGGGATGTAGACCTGAAGCTACCACACCTATGCAACTATCAACAATTTGGAAATAAGTCTTGATCGATGACACATGTTAAAACTACGGGGGGGGGGAGTCAGGGGAGGGAAGGGGAAAGTAAGAACATGAATCATGTAACCATGATAACTTTTCTAAAAAATAAAAATTATTAAATTTCTTTAAAAAAAAGCTTCTTATCTCTCCTGAATGTTGTCTCCTGTGGATGTTATCAGGAGCTCTAGCCTTCACTCCTATATTCCTAGAGAGCAAAAATAATTCTCATAAAAGAAGAAATCTTGTGGAATTCCTTCTCAAACAAAACCTCTTGTCTCTATCACTGTAAATGCTATGTCATATGATTATTGCAATATTACCCAAAGTATGATGAGACCTTTCTCCTTTTTTGCACTACAAATTATTCCCTTACATGGTTTCTCCCCTTTCCCTCTTACCATGCATTTTTAAAAAACAAAGCTTATTCAACTCTTCCCAAAAACTGGGTTTCAGAGAAATCAAGTCTCCAGACTTCTTTTTCTTTCCTCCATTTTCCTTGCCTAACTGTTCTTCCTAACAGAGTAGATTAGGAAGGGAAAAGGAATAGAGAGGAAAAAATCTAACAAACACTATTCCCTTAATGAAATAGAATCATTATTTCCATTTGTTCTTTCTTTCATTTTGATTATATTAGCTGCATAAATAATTAGCTCCTTAGAGCCTTTTGCTTCTTGATGATCTCTATTCCCCTTAGGGTAAAAAGCTGATTTACCCCTATCATAAGAAAGTTGGTTTCACTGTTTTAGACCTTGATTATTAAATGGACTTATTTATTTTTATTCTACTTTTCCCTCTTTTATTTAGAATTACATGCTTCTAAATATTTGGGAGAACTGATTTTAATCATCTTTTTTGAGATTCCTTCTATTTTCATTAATGAATAAGATAAATTTTGCAGGATATATACAGATCACATTCTCATTTCCTGATTTGATTTGTCTTTTAGAATATTGTATGAAAATCAATTATTTATTTCCTCAGTTAAAAAATGTGTCTTTCAGTTCATACTCAAATTTATTTTCTTTAAGAGAAAAATGCCTTTCATTTAGTTGCTTACTTGATTTGCCATTTGCCAAAGGAATGATGAAATTTAAGCTCCATTTTTGGTAATTTAAGGTGTTTTTTTTTTAACTTATCTGTCTATTCCATCAATTGATAAAAGTATTTCTTTGTTATTTTCTATAGCACTCCATCATGTTCTTCTCAAAGTCTCAACCTCAGGAGACCCAAAAATTTCAATTATTTCTGCATAGCCTTCTCTCCATGCTATTTGCTGTTATTTTAGTGTATTTTGTGTATCACTTCAATATTAAAAAATATATTTATAAAATCATATGCCAGAATTTTTGAGAGCTAAATATTTCTTTTTTCCCCAAGAGCTTTCACTGTCTTTTTAATTTTATGAGATTTTCTCTTTGTGAGATTCTCTGAGAATATCAAAGAATAAAAAAGAAAAAAATTAGATTATAGTGTAAAAAATTATGGTGTAAATGAGATTTCTTCAAAGAAAACTCAAAAAAGTTAATTTAGCTTGAATGGTAAAATTTATTGTGGTTTTGTTATTGATCCCCTTTTTTCTTGGGTGACTTGAAGTCACAATTTACTTTTTTTTTTTCATTTTGGATTTTTATTCTACTTCCATTATTTCTTTATGGTTTTATAACCTTTCAGAGTCATCCTGGCCAACTACCTGCCTTCTTTGTGAATCTTCCTGTTGGTTTTCCTCTTGAAAGATGAATTTCCCCCTGATTTCTCTGTTGAAGCTTTTGCACTCTATTCCTTACCTTATCTACTTAATGATTACCTTAGAAGTTGGTACTGTCTAAAAAAATTCTTTTAGTTTTACTGAAAGAATTGTTAGGCAATAAGTTATGTAGTGAGGGAAATATATACAGTCCCCATATTCCAGCAACATTCAAAGGAATAAAAATATATCTATATATGTACATATATGTGCATACATTTTGTTTCTCTATCTAAACATATAAATATATAATTAGTTAGATTTCAATCTCCCTCATTGGAAGGAGTGTTCATAGCCATGAGAAAACATATCTAAATACCAGTCTCATTGAGAAGACTTTATAATCAGTCTTGACATAATCACCATAATGTCAGTCAACCTATATTTGTTAAATGTCCAGAGAACCCTAAGGGACATCCTTAGTAAGGGTGTATGATCTGGAAGAGGATATAGAAGAGGAGATAGAGGAGAGATTAGATAGGAAGAGAACCAAGAGAGACTGATGCCTCCAAAACTTAAGGAAGAGAAAGAATATCAGGGAGGAAAGACTAAAAAACAGCATGAAAGACTGAAGATAAAAAAGAACAAGATTTGAGAAAAATATTATTTATAAGTTTGGAAAGAACAGTTTCAGTGGAATGATGTGGTTGGAAGCCAAAATGCTAGGTGGTAAAGAGGAGAGTGAGAGGAGAGAATGTTGAGGCATCTTTTGAAGACAGCCTTTTCAAGGAATTTAACTAAAAAGGAAGAAAGAGATATAAGATTATAGTGGAGATGGAAGGATCAAGTGAGTTCCCCTCTCCCCCCCACCCAGGATAGAGCTGTAGGAAATAAAGGAAAGAATTTGTAGGAAATATGGGAAACATAAATATGGTAGAGTGTATGATAGTAGTAGAAAATGAGGTAGTAAGTGGGAGAAATTAAAAATAAGTAAAATCATGGGGATGACAGAGAAGGCAATATATTGGAAGAGATGGAATGGCATGGGATCTCTTGAATAAGTGGAAGGAATGGCCACTTCATCAGATGAGAATAGAATGGAGGAGAAGAAAATGGCAGAAAGCATCAGAGTAATATGAGATAAGGAAGATGAAAAAAGATGGAATTCATGGCAATTGGCCTCAATAATTGCTTGGAACATTCCACAATCTATTAAAAATATTCTCCTTCCTTCTAAACATTATGAAAATACCTTTCATGACTTTAGTAAATAAGTTTGTTAATTTTTATGCTTCATATTTCATTCCATATTGATTTTACTTTAAACTGGGCATCAATAAACAGAATTATCTCCATGGCTACATTTAGTAATAGATATTAGATGTGTATGATATATGCTTTTTTGAGACTTTAAGATTTCTTTTTTCTATGTAGAATAAAATGTATTTTAAATTGTCAAATAATAAACACAGTAGAATTAAATCTGCAAAACTTGCCTTTTCCTTTCTCTTATTTTCATACAGGACACCCTCACACTGGTTATAGATCATTCATGTAAAGATTTTATAAAGATATGAAAACAGCTATATTGATCAGTTGTACTTTTGGGATAATAATATTGCTAGTGTTTTCTTTTCTTTTATATTTTCCTGTTCCATCGATGTCTGGTAAAAAGTCTACACAATGCTTTCAATATTACCTCATTATTTCACACCATCTACATATTCCTTGATAAATGGAAAACTCTGTGAAGGAATAAGTACCAGCATAAAGTCATACTATACACAATAACATTTAGCCAATGTCATTTTACAATAAAGTAATTTACACATCATGTCTAACCCTCATCTAAAATTCAAGATGACTATTTTTGCTTATTTTAAGATGAAATGCTATGACACAGATAGTGGGCAACTCAGGTTAGCTTATCCCTCCTATCTCACAACCATCCTTCATGCCTTGTATAAGATGGTTTAACTTTAGCCCTAGGTGTATTGACCTCAAAATCAGCTATGAACCCTTTCTGTAAAAAGAGAGGATCAATCATGGGTACGGTCAATAGAGAATTGGGCCTGGAGTCAAATTTGAGTTCAAAGTTGGCCTCAATGACTACATGTGTGATATTGGTCAAGTCATTTAACATTGGTCTATAATTCAGTGGTTCCCAAAAGTTTTTGGCCTACCGCCCCCTTTCTAGAAAAAATATTACTTAGCACCCGTGGAAATTAATTTTTTTTTAAATTTTAATAGCAATTAATAGGAAAGATAAATGTACCTGAGGTCTTCACCACCCCACCCCATGCCCCCCCAGATTGCTGCAGCACCCACGAGGGGACAATAGCACCCACTTTGGGAATCACTGGTCTATATCAATTTCTTTAACTGTCAAATAAGATAATAATAGCACCTAATTCTAAAGCTTGTCATGAGTATCAAATGAGAAAATAGTTTTAAAGTGATGAGAGAAGTGCTTAGCACACACTAGGAGTTTAATAAATTATTTTTTCTTTCTTTCTTTTTACATGGTCTACTTTTATTCAGAGAACACTGAACTCAATTTTTTGTATTATGTCCCATGAGCCATGTTAACTTGAACTATAGTTGGGCATGAATGTTTTAAACAAGAGATCTAAATTTTATTTGGTTACAAACTAGGTGATGATGCCAGGAGGAAAAAGGACAACATTAAGCTCTAGAAGCAGGAATATCAGGATTTGTTCAATTCACCATGTACCAATTGCTAAGAGGGTAGAAAAAAGGTTGAGAGCAATATAACTTGGAGTGAAACTTTCAAGTGCTAATGGTTGTGGCAGGCTATTATAAGGGAAGGACACTCTTCTTGGTCTACTAATTGCAGTCAGTAACGATCTTTTTTGTATGGAATTTGCAATTTAATAACTTGAAGTGCTTCTGTTAGCAGGTGAATTTGTTAATTCTCTATTCCATATCCCCAATCTGCTAAGGGTATACACTATGTATCACTTACTCATTTTAAGTTTCTAGCTCTTTTTTTCTTTTATGAAAATTTAAAAACATTTTTCTCAATTAAATATAAAATAATTTTTTTTCAAATTTTTTCCTTCCTTTTTAGAAGGCAAGGAGTTTGATATAGATTATACAAATTTTATATGTGCAATCATACAAAATACATTTCTATAACTGTTACAACAGAAAACACAAACCAAAAAGAAAAAATAAAAAATTTAAAAACAAACAAGCAAAAAATTTTCCTTCAATATGCCTTCAGACCCCATCAATTCTTTTTTTTGGAGGTGAATATAGTTTCTTTCACCACAAGATGTTTAGAATTGTTTTGTATCATTGTAATGCTGAAATTAGCTAAGTCATTCACTTGATCATCATACAATAATGCTGTTACTCTTTACAAAGTTCCTCTCATTCTATTCACTTCAATTTGCCTCAGTTAAAATAAGCCTTATTTGGATTTTCTGAAGCAATCCTGCTCATCATTTCTTATGAGACACAATAGTACTACATTATAAAAATATACCACTATTTGTTCAGTAATGCCCCAAATTCTTTGCCACCACAAAAATGTGCTATGAATATGTTCTTTGATTTATTTGGGATATAGATGTAATAGTTGTACTGCTGGGTAAAAGAGTATTGGCATAGACCCCTTCCATTTATTTTTTTACTTTCCAGTTATAGGATATCTAGGCAGCTTTCCTTAATCATTTTACAAAATATATCTAGGCTCCTTTTATGATTATAACGTTTAGGTAGTCCAATCATTCTTAAATTTTAGCTCACCCATCCATTTTGAAGGTTAATTATTTTTTCCAATGAAATGTTTTACATTTTCTTTTATCTTTTCATTCTTTTGAATGTGTTTTACTTTTTATTCATGCTTCATGGAGTCATTAGCTTCTGCTTGGTCAATTCTAATTTTTAAGAAGTTTTGTTCTTCAATGTGATTTTTACCTCTTTCCCCATTTGGTAAATTCTGTTTTATAAATTATTATTATCTCCAGCATTTTTATGCCTCTTTTACCATGTTGTGCACTCTTCCCTCACCATAATTTTCTATCACTTTCATTTATTTTCTCATTATTTCTCTATCTCGCTTATTTAATTTTTAAAATATTTTTAGCTCTTCTTGTGATTCTTGTTGGGCTTGTGTCCAATTTATATTTACCTTTGAAGGAAGCAGCTGCTTTATTTCACTATCTTACTCTGGTTTTGTATCTTGGTCTTTCTTGTCTCTACAGGAACTTTCTTTGATAGGATACTTTTTGTTGTTTGATAACTTTTCATTCTGTTTATTTTAACTTTATATTAAAGTATGGATCTCCTCCTGGAGTGAAATGAACACTATCCCAAGCCTCAACCTTTTTTGATCTGCTATTTTCAGAGGTGGTTCTAGAGGTATAAAAGTTTTTAGTTTTTCCAAGGTGGTGTGATCTGAGAGGTTTGGTCACTATTTCCTGGCCTGTGCTCTGTTCCTGAGCTTCCATAATCACTCTTCTAAGCCAAATAACAGCAATCAAGGCCCTTATTCCCCTTCAGACAAGAGATTTTATTTTTGACCCTGTAAATGCAACTAGGGCAGTGATGGGCAAACTTTTTAAAGAGGGAGCCAAAGGAAAGGAAATGCTCATCTGTCAGTCTGTTTCAAAGACAACTCTTTCAAAGATTCATAATATTGCATCCTAATTATTGTATTTGTCAGATTAGGAATAATGTTGAATAGCCAGATAGAACATTTCAGGAGACCCGCATCTGGCCCACAGGCAGTAGTTTGTCCATCACTAAACTAGGGCAAGCACTTCTTGTTTCTCTGTACCTGAGACAAGGAGCCCTAATTTCCTATGAGTGACCCCCAAGGACTCCTCTCTATGTTGGAATTGTGACCTGGGCTTCTGTTCCCCCAGTTTTGCAAATGCTAGTGTAGTAATCTTCTTTTTTTATCCTGGGGCCACTGTGTAGAAACTGTGTATGGGTAATGCATAAGTGCACCCTGTCCCAGTAAAGAGTCCCTGTTAATCTCTTTCTGACCATTTATCCACACCCTCCCCCACTGTCTTTTGCTCTGGATGAATGGTAAACAGGAAGAAATCAAAAAGGTAGCAGTCTTCAACCTTATTCCAATAATTGTCCTCAATTACTTGAACCTTTAAAATTGTACAAATTGTGACAGCTAGGTGGTTCAATAGGTAGAGTAATAAATATGGAATCAGAAAATCAGAATTCAAATCCACTCCCCAAAACTAGCCATTTGACCCTGAGCTAGCCATTCAACCTCTCCCTGTCTCAGTTTCACAATAAGTAAAATGAGCAAATGACTGTGCATGGACACTTATTAGCAAGTAAGTGCCAAAAGTATCTACCTTCAAAGACTGCTGTGAGGGTAAAATTAGATATTTATAAATACCTTTATAGACTTTCAAGTGGTAAAAAATAATATTATAGTTCATCTTTAATAGCATATAATCTTTGATCTCTTATAACTGATTTTAGGCAACTCCCTTATCACCTCGGTGTTGGGTTACTTCAATAATAATTATTTGTCTCCATATTGTTGATTTCTTCTCACTTTAATCCTGCTTACATACTTTTCACAAACTAGTAATCCTAAAGCATCACTATAATGATACTCTATTACTTAATAAATTTCTATATTTCCCAATATCCTAAAATTAATATTTTCTACTTTGACTACACTATAACTTTTAAGACCCTCCATAGTAGGGTATATAGTTGTTCAAAAAGTTCTAATACTTCTGGTCTGAATGCTTATTGAGCCCTTTTCAGGGATGCTCATATACTTTTGGTATTCAATTGGTACCCAGTTCTCACCAGTGGCTCCAAGAAACTGTAGCATGTATAGTGGCCACATGTAGGTGAACTATCTCAATGGATTTACAGTAAGCAATAGTGCACAAGCCAGTAGATGAATTAGGGAGAAATCTATTTAAAGACAACCCCTGGTGGAATGGGTGGATAAGAACAAGTTGTTCCAATGGCCTTGAAGGCAGCTGAAGAAAGTGCTTTTTGAGTACTTAACTCTTGGTCAGATATAGAAGATGACAAGGTTATTCACTGCATCCTAGACCATAATCAGTCATTTTGACTTTTAGTTTGCCACTGGAATTTGATGACTTTGAAAGAAGGAGTGAGGTGATAAATGTGCTATTCTGCCTCACTTAAATCAAATTCAAGCAGAAGTGAAGACATCACTCCATGTTGTCACTGGTGCTCTTTGAAAATGAATAATACTAATAACTCAAATTCATAAGGAGCTAAATTGATTGTACAAAAAAATCTAGTTATTCCCCAAATGATAAGTGGGCAGGGGACATAAATAGACAGTTTTCAGATAAAAAATTAAAACTATCAATAAGTACATAAAAATGTTGTAAATAGCCTATCATTAGAGAAATGCAAATCAAAACAACTCTGAGGTACCACCTCACACCTATCAGGTTGGCTATTATGACAGCAAAGGAAACAAATAAATATTGTAGGGATGTGGCAAAATTGGACACTAATGCATTGCTGGTGGAGTTGTGAATTGATCCAACCATTCTGGAAGGCAATTTATAATTTTGCCTAAAGGGCTTTAAAAGACTGCCTTCCCTTTGATCTAGCCATACCACTGCTAGGTTTGTACCCCAAAGAGATAATAAGGAAAAAATCTGTATAAAAATAATTATTGCCACACTTTTTGTGGTGGCAAAAAATTGGAAAATGAGGGTGTATCCATCAATTGGGGAATGATCATTGTACACAGAAACTGATACACTATGATACAATCGAACATCATGGACGTTTATACTAGCAGCAATGCAAGGATCCAAATCAAGGCTGAGGGACTAATGAGAAAGAAAACTAGCCACATTCAGAGGAAGAACTGTGGGAGGAGAAACACAGAAGAAAAACAACTGCTTGAACACATGTGTTGTTGGGGACATTATTTGGGATGTAGACACTAAATAATAACTCTAGTCCAACTATCAATAATATGGAATTAGAGGGGGCAGCTGGGTAGCTCAGTGGAGTGAGAGTCAGGCCTAGAGACAGGAGGTCCTAGGTTCAAACCCGGCCTCAGCCACTTCCCAGCTGTGTGACCCTGGGCAAGTCACCTGACCCCCATTGCCTACCCTTACCAATCTTCCACCTATGAGACAATACACTGAAGTACAAGGGTTTAAAAAAAATAATATGGAATTAGATTTTGATCAATGAAAAAAAATAACTTGTAATATGATATTTAGGAAGGCAAGATAACTGGGTCTACCACCAAGAATCACCTACCCATCAAAACTGACTATAAACTTTGAGGGGAAAGTGTGGTTATTTAATAAAATAGAAGAATTCCAAGCATTCCTAAAGAAAAGTTCAAAATTAAAAGGTATATTTGATGTTCAAATAGAAAATTCAAGGGATCCCCAAAAAGGTAAACAAGAAAGAGAATTAAGAAAAAAATTAAGGATTCAATAAGGTCAAATTGACTATATTGCTACATGGGGAAAAAAAGTCTAAAAAATGTTTTCATTATCATAAAATAGATAGATGAAATGTACCTAGGCAAAGTTGTGGTATTCAGCAAGTTGTGATGACATGTTAAAAAAACATTAGGGGGAATAAAGGATTAAACTAAGAGAAACAGGAAGGAAGAGGTAAAATTAATATCCCTGAGTACCTATATTAAAAAAAAGAGAGAGAAAGAGGAGATTAACAAATTGGGCATGCAACTAAGAAAATAAAGAAAAGAACAAATTTAAAACTGTCAGATAAAGACCAAATTGGAAATTCTAAAAATCATAGGCGAAATTAATAAAAATGAAAGTAAAAGAACCATTGAACTAATAAATAAGACTAGAAGCTGGTATTTTGAAGAAACAAATTAAATAAATAAAACATTAAGAAAAATAAAGAATAGAACCAAATTAATAGTATCATAAATGAAAAGGGTGGTCTCACCTCTAAGGAAGAGGAAACTAAAGCAATTATTAAGAGCTATTCCATCCAATTATATGACAATAAATATGGTAATCTAGGTTAAATGGACAAATATTTACAATAATATAAATTGCCTTGATTAACAGAAGTGGAAAGAGAATACTTGAATAATCTGTTATAAGAAAAAGATATTGAAATATCCATCAAGGGATTCCCTAAGAAAAAATCACCAGGGCCAGAGGGATTCACAAGTTAATTCCAAAACATTTAAATATCAGTTAATCCTAATACTCTACAAACTGATTTACAAAATAGGTAAAGAAGGAGTCCTATTCTTTTTTCATGATATAAATAGGATACTGATTACCAAGTTGGAAAGACCAAAAACAGAGAAGGAAAATAATATACTAGCCACTTTAAAGAACATAGATGCAAAAATATTAAATAAAATACTAGCTAAAAGGCTACAGCAGTTATCACAAGGATTATTCATTATGAACAGGTGGCATTTATACCAGGAATGCAAGGCTGGTTTAATATTAGGAAAACTATCTGCATAATTGATCATATCAACAACAAACTAACAGAAATCACATGATTATCTCAATAGATGCACAAAAAGCATTTGAAAAAATATGCCACCAATTCCTTTTGAAAACACTAGAAAATATAGGAATAGAAAGACCTTTCCTCATAATAATAAACAGTATTAATTAAAAACCATCAGTAAGTATCATCTGCAATGGGGATAAGTTACATGTCTTCCCAATAAGATCAACAGTGAAGTAGGAATGCCCATTATCACCATTATTGTTTTATATTGTACTAAAATGCTAGCAGTAGCAATTAGAGAAGAAAAAAAAAAACAACTGAAGGGATCAAAGTAGGCAATGAGGAAATTAAACTCTTTGAGATGACATGATGGTACACCTGGAGAATCTAGGAAGATCAACTAAAAAACCTAGAAGAAATAATAACTTTAGCAAAGTTTCAGGATACAAAATAAACCCACATAAACCATCAGTATTCTTTTATGTTTACAACAAAAGTCAGCAGAAATAGTTAGAAAGAGAAACTCCATTTAAAATCACTCTAGACAAGATAAAATGCCTGGGAATCTACTTGCCAAGACAAATTCAGGAATCATATATATGCATATATATATGTAAATATAAATATATAACTACTTAAAACATGCTTCACACAAACAAAACTAGATCTAAGCAATTGGAAAAAAAAAACATCAATTGCTCCTGGGTAGGATGAGCTAATATAACAAAAATGACAATCCTATCTAAATTAATTTCCTTATTCAGTGCTATACCAATAAAACTATGAAAAACTTTTTTTATAGAATTAGAAAAAATATTATAAAATTCATCTTGAAGAACAAAAGATCAAGAATATCAAAGGAACTAATGAAAAAATCTCAAGTATGGAGTTCTAGCATTACCAGATCTCAAAATATACTATGAAGCAGTTATCATCAAAACAATACAGTACTGGCTTAGAGATAGAATGGTGGATCAATGGAAAAGACTGGCTAAAAGATAGTGACAAGCTAGTGTTCAATAAACCCAAAGATCCAAGCTTTTGGAACAATAACCCACCATTTGACAAAAACTGTTTGGAGAATTGGAAAATGTTATGGAAGAAATTAGATCTATATCAACATCTTACACCCTATTCCCAAAGTGGGCACTACTGCACTCTGGTGGGTGCTGCAGTGATCCTAAGGGGCAGTGATGGTCACAGGTATATTTATCTTTCCTATGAATTGCTATAAAAATTAATTCCCAGGGGGCTAAGTAATATTTTTTCTGGAAGGGGGGGTAGGCCAAAAAAGTTTGGGAACCACTGCCCTATACCAAGATTAATTCATAATGGGTAAATGATGAATATGAAGAGGGAAATCATAAACAAATTTGGTGAACTTATAATAGTATACCTGTTATATCTATGGGAAAGGAAGGTATTTAAGACCAAGCAGGAGCTAGAGAACACTACAAAATGTAAAATAAATAATTTTTATTATATTAAATTAAAAAGTTTCTTTACAAATAAAACTAATGTAATCAAAATTAGAAGGGAAGCAACAAATTGAGGAAAATATTTTATAAAAAACATCCGACAAAGATCTAATTTCTAAAATTTATAAGAATCTAAGTGAATTGTACAAAAAAATCAAGCCATTCCCCAATTGGCGAATGGTCAAGGGACATGAATAGACAGTTTTCAAATAAAGAAATAAGCACATCAAAAAGTGTTCTAAATCTCTCCTAATTAGAGAAATGAAAATCAAAACAAAGCTGAGGTACCACTGGACACCTAGCAGATTGGCCAATATGACAGTAAAGAAAAATAATAAATGTTGAATGGTTTATGGCAAAATTGGGACACTAATGCATTGCTGGTGGAGTTGTGAAATAATCCAGCCATTTTGGAAGGCAATTTGGAATTATGTGCAAAGGGCTTTAAAAGAATGCTTTGATCCAGCAAACCCACTACTAGGTTTGTACCCCAAAGAGATAATAAGGAAAAATAGTTGTGCAAAAATATTTATAGCTACACTCTGGTGGCAAAAAACTGGAAAATGAGGGGGTGTTCCTCAATTGGGGAATGGCTGAACAAATTGTGGTATATGATGGTGATGCGATACTACTGTGTTGTAAGGAATGGTGATCTGGAGGACTTTTATGTGAAAACTGGGAGAACCTCATTGAACTGATACAGAGTAAAATGAACAGAATCAGGAAAACATTGTACACAGAAAGTAAAACATTGTGGAATAATCCAATGTAACAGACTTTGCTTCTAGTAGCAATGCAATAAACCAGGACACTCCTGAAGAACTTATGGGAAAGAATGCTAACCACATTGAGAGAAAGAACTATGAGAGTAGAAATGCAAAAGAAAAATTATGACATTACTTATCACATGTATATATGGGTATATGATTTGGGGTTTGGGCTTTAAAAGATTTCTCTATAGAAAAATAAATTATATAGAAATAGGTATCAAGTGATAACATTTGCACAACCCAGTGGAACTGCTTGTTGGCTCTGGGAGTAGGGAGGGAAGAAGGTAGGGAAAGAAAATGAATCATGTAAACATGAAAAAATATTTTAAAATAAAATTAATTAAAAAATTAAAAATAAAGCTCAAATTAGAAAATATATTGGAAAAAATTAAATCCTTTGCAAAATATGAAGTACAACATTAAAGAAAATGACACAGTGAATAGACAATGGGTATAAAGAGTCAGGAAGGCTGTGACTTAAATCCTGCCTCAGAACATTCCTGGTTGTGTAATTCTCAGTGCTTCTCCACTTCTTTAACAGAAAGTATAGATCTGCATTAACTGATAAGTTTCTGACAAGGAATTTGCTTCAGGGGAAAAAAATCACAACTCTATCTGCCTCCTCACCAGGGTAGGGGGGAAACAGTGCTAAACAGATGTCATTAATAAAGGTGATTTTGTTCTTCTGCTTTTTAAAATACTTACCCCACCAGAAAGAGCTTCCTTTGTCCCCATTATATGTTAAAATTGTTTTCCTTTATTCCCTTAAAAAGGGGAGGTAACTTATTATATAAAGGTTTGAAATTAGATTGACTACCTCTTCCCACCTGTGTAATATCAGGCAAGCTGCTTCACATATCTGGACCTCAAGTTACTGATCAGTAAAATTAAAGCAATTGACCAGATGGCATTTGAGATCTTTTTCAGCTATTGACCTATAATCCTAGAAATCTGACAGAGGCCTACCGTCAATTTTCCTGCATATTCCAATATGATATATTCTTCTGATCTAAATTTTAAACTCTTCTAATTATCTGTATAATTTATTTTTATTCTGTCTTGAACTGTTTGCTGCTGTTTCATTTATGTTAATCATGTTTCTCCAACTTGGTTTTTAGGCTCATTGAGAATAGGGATTGTGCCTGTAATTCACTTTTCCTTATAGTGTTTACTACAGTTGAGTGCACATAGTAGGGGCTCATTAAATATCTATTGGTGGATTGAAATGAACTACTTTATAAATTTCATTTAACCTGAGAAATGAATGCTAACAAAACTGTCTGCTCAAACTAAATTCTCCTTATAGAGATGAAAGGAGATGAATTATCCCATTGAGTTACATAAAATGAGAATCTGGCCTGGCATCCATAGAAAAAGACTAAATTAGATTTTTAAAATAGTTTCAGGGTTAATAATGTAAGATGTTATTCGTAATACAAGTTAGGAATCATTTTTAATGCAGTCTATGACCTTTATCTTGATGTACTGGAGTAAGAGATTTATAAAGGAAAGAGGGATAAATTGTTAACTCTCATCAACGATTCAAAAACAAAGAATAGACTCGAAAATTGGGAATGTTCAGAGATAAGTAAGTGCTAACTGTAACACTGTATTTTAAGTTCCCCAGCAGTCCATTAGTCCATCAGAGAGGGAATTGGACAAGAGGCAGAAAGCTGTTATATATATGAGAAAATTGCTATTTCCATGTAAATTCATTAGTAATAATCAGTAATAATTGGAAAGGAAATACAGGACATCCAAAAACTGCACATGGCAATTAAATGAGATTAGGATAAAATATGATATTCTTTTAAAGTTTGGTTGAATACAACAGGGGCTCTTTAGCAAATTCCTTTTTGGATTTAATAGAGGTTAAACAGATTTAGCAAATCTTAAACCAGATTTATTAAATATTATGTAGATTTCACAAACCCACTGGAGATTCCATACCAGTTATTCTGGAGTTAGTAAATCTTACTTTATACTTGTTAGCTATCTGTGTATATTTAAGAAGAGGATGGGTGTTTGTAGCCAGCACTACAATTTAATATTTAGTATTTCATTGGAGAAATGATTGGAAGATTTATTCCATGTGCTTAAGATTTAACAAATATTATCTCATCTAAGGGAAAATGAATATGTAATGAAAATAGCACTAATTTCTTGTAGTGAGACAAGTGTTTAATTTACCAATGGTTGTACATATTTAATAAATAGATTATTCAATCAAGTACAATGTTCATTAAAGATTGTACCGGTTTAAGAAATTCATCTCAAATATAATTTATTCAATTCAATTTCCCAATGATTAAATGCTCATCAGATTCTAAGAAGTCCACTTCATGTTTAATAGGTATCAGGTCAATTCAGAAAAAAAGAGAAAACATTTCACAGCACAGGAAATGTAGTAGTAATAGAGAAGAGATTTTTTTGTACTCAGTATCATGCTAGTGTCATCATCTAAGAATGACACCAGGAAAATGCTGAATAAAAAAGCTACTTATAAGCATTTGGGAAGGAAAACAGTTTGATCACTTAAGCTGTCAAACTCAGAAACATGTGGCAGATGGGAGAAAATGACACAGGCTGGGGAAAAGGTGGTGGACAGAAGGGATGAGCAACGCAGAACGCCTTAGGGAAGAGGACTTTTTAAAGTGCCTGTCTAATAGCAAATGTTGTTCCCGTGAAGAGCCATGCAAATTACAACTGTAACATCATCTCAGGGATTCTGGTGATGGGCTTGCTATTACCCTTTTATGATGTCACCAGTACCTCAATATTGAATTCCAGCTGTATTCTGTACAGTTTGGACTACATTATCCCTTGATTAAATCCCATAGTAATGTAACATTAGTCCACAGTTTGACTTTTACTTGGCTTTAATATTTTTAGTGTGATTTGATAAGTGTCGGACAGATTTATGAAACAGATGCCAGACTGAAACAATGCAAGAAAACCAGAATTCAAATTTTGATTAATATATTAAATGTTTATTTTATTTATTGCATAACATGTTAATTGTTAAACCAAAAGTGGACAAATGAAATCAAGAGTTCAGTCATTTTGTCATTCATGGTCTTTCTCTAAAATAGCTTAAGAAACAACAACAGAGCCTGGCAATTCCCTGTGAAGTTATTGTGTTGCTAAAGTACTTTTTAAAAATTAAAATATATTTTAATTAGCCAAAATTCCTCTTCTTTCTGCTCTTCTCACTCCATTTGAAAAAAAAAGCAAATCTCATTTAACAAATCTGAATTATTAAGGCAAAAATTTCTCTCTACCATGTTCAAAACATATATTTTATTCTGCTTCTTAAATCCATCTCCTCCTTCTTAGAATATAGGTAGCATTTGGCATACGTCTTTGTTGGTCATCTGTAAACATGAATGATTATTGTGCTGATCAGATTTCTCATAGTTTTCAATATTGCTTGTTTTTATAGTTTTGTTATTGTAGACATTTTCCTTGTTATACTCATTTAATTTTTCATCAGCTTATATAAAATTAAAAATTATTTCTTTTTATAGTATTGATGTAATAGTATAAATTGTTCTTCACATTATGCTGACCAATCTATATCAGTTTTGAAAATTCTTCCTATATCTTTTGTAAAAAATCCTTTCTTTCTGCCTTTATAGTATCAGTTTCAAGGCAGAATTGAAGTAAGGGCTAGGCAACTAGAGACTTGCCCACATTTTACACAGCTAATAAGTCTCAAGCTAGATTATAACTCAGAACTAGGATCCTGTCTCTAGGTCTAGCTCTCTATCCACTGTCAGTCACCTAGCTGTCTTTCCCTTGGTTTTTTAAAATAATCTACTTCCTTATTTCATATACCAAAATGGTATTCTGTTAAATCTATATACTATAATTTGCTCATCCACTCACTACTAAATGAGTTAGCTCTTAATTTCCATTTTTTTGCTAGTGGGGAAAAGAAAAACAATTCCTAGATAGTTTTTTTTAAATATAGGGAACATTTTTTCTTTAAAAAAATTTTTTGAGAGGAGTATAAGTCTAGAAATGATATTGCTTGGTCAAAGGGAAAAGTGCAATAACTTTTATGTCTGATTTCAAACTGTTATCCAGAAGTCTTATACCTATTTTTAGGTCTACTAAGAGTGCATTGATGTGACTTTTTTTTATTTTATCAGTCTCTTTGGCATTTGTTCTTTCATTTTCTCATTTTTTTGACAATCAGATAGATCTGAGTTGGAATCCCTTTAATGCTTATCCTTTTATTTGTTAGTGACTTGGAGTATTTTTTTTAATTTTTATTTTGAATATGTTCTGTAGTTACATATTTCATGTTCTTTCCCTCTCCTCGCAGCCCCACTAACCCCCCTTAGCAGATGCACAATTCCACTGGGTTTTACATGTATCATTGATCAAGACCTAATTCAATATTATTTATAGTTGGACTAGAGTTATCATTTAGTGTCTAAATCCCCAATAATATCCCCATCAGCCCATGTTTTCAAGCAGTTGTTTTCCTTCTCTGTTTCTCCTCCCACCATTCTTCCTCTGAATGTGGTTACTTTTCTTTCTCATTAGTCCCTCAGCCTTGGTCTGAATCCTTGCATTGCTGCTTGTAGAGAAGTCCGTTATGTTCAATTGTACCACAGTGTATCAGTCTTTGTATACAATGTTCTCCTGGCTCTGCTCCTTTCACTCTGCATCAATTCCTGGAGGTCATTTCAGTTCAAATGGAATTCCTCCAGTTCTTTATTCCTTTGAGCACAATAGTATTCCATCACCAGCAGATACTACAAATTGTTCAGCCATTCCCCAATCAAATGACATAAATCCAGCAGTGGTATGACTGGATCAAAAGTAGACAGTCTTTTATAGCCCTTTGAGCATAGTTCCAAATTGACATCCAGAATGGTTGGATCAATTCACAACTCCACCAGCAATGAATTAATGTCCCAATTTTGTCACATTCCCTCCAACATTCATTACTCTACCTTGTTGTCATTTCAGCCAAACTGCTGGTGTGAGGTGATACCTCAGAGTTGTTTTGATTTGCATTTCTCTAATTATTAGAGATTTAGAACACTTTCCCATGTGGTTATTGATAGTTTTGATTTATTTATCTGAAAATTGCCTATTCATGTCCCCTGCCCATTTATCGATTAGGAGATGGCTTGATTTTTTTGTACAATTGATTTAGCTCCTTGTTTATTTGAGTAATTAGACCTTTGTCTTAGTTTTTGGTTATAAAGATTTTTCCCAGTTTGTTGCTTCCCTTCTGATTTTGGTTAGATTGGTTTTGTCTGTACAAAAACTTTTTAGTTTAATATAGTCAAAATTATTTACTTTACATTTTGTGATTTTTCTAACTCTCACTTGGTTTTAAAATCTTTCCCTTCCCATAGATATGACAAGTATATTATTCTCTGCTCACCCAATTTACCTATAGTTTCCTCTTTTATATTTAAGCCATTCACCCATTCTGAGTATATATATATATATATATATATATATATATATATATATATATATATATATGGTGTGAGATGCTGATCTATGGCCAATCTCTCAAATATTATTTTTCAATTTTCCCAGCAGTTTTTGGCAAATAGTAGATTTTTCCCCAAAACTGGGTTCTTTGGGTTTATCAAAAACTGTCTTGCTGAAGTTGCTTACCCTAGTCTATTCCACTGATCCTCCCTTCTGTCTTTTAGCCAGTACAATATTGTTTTGATTACTACTCGTTTATAGTACAGTTTAAGATCTGGTACTGCTAGGCCACCTTCCTTCATATTTTTTTCATTATTTCCCTTAACATTCTTGGTCTTTTGTTCTTCCAAATGAACTTTGTTATAGTTTTTTTCTAAATCAGTAAAAAAAGTTTTATGGAAGTTTGATAGGTATAGCANATATATATATATATATATGTATATATATATACATATATATATATATATATGGTGTGAGATGCTGATCTATGGCCAATCTCTCAAATATTATTTTTCAATTTTCCCAGCAGTTTTTGGCAAATAGTAGATTTTTCCCCAAAACTGGGTTCTTTGGGTTTATCAAAAACTGTCTTGCTGAAGTTGCTTACCCTAGTCTATTCCACTGATCCTCCCTTCTGTCTTTTAGCCAGTACAATATTGTTTTGATTACTACTCGTTTATAGTACAGTTTAAGATCTGGTACTGCTAGGCCACCTTCCTTCATATTTTTTTCATTATTTCCCTTAACATTCTTGGTCTTTTGTTCTTCCAAATGAACTTTGTTATAGTTTTTTTCTAAATCAGTAAAAAAAGTTTTATGGAAGTTTGATAGGTATAGCATTAAAAGAGGTATATTAATTTGGGTAGGATGGTCATTTTTATTATGTTAGCTCATCCTACCCATGAGCACTCAATGTTTTTCCAGTTGTTTAGAAGTAGTTTTAATTGTGTGGAAAGGGTTTTATAAGGATGGGGGATGGGACAAAAAGAGCCAGAAGAAGGCCATTGGTGACATGACAGTGACTGACAGTTGAGACCAGAGAGGGGATTCTGGGAATTCTCTGGAGGAAGAAGGAGAAGGAGAATTTCCAGCGGACTGGGAGAGAGGGAAGGACAACATCTCAATGCATATCCATTCATGAGGGCTTCCTGAGAATTTTTCTTTGGACTTTGATATCCTGATTCCCAGGTCAAAGGCATCTCATTGCTTCTCACCCAGCAAGACTTCAAAAAATGAGTGAGATAAGTTTTGGGACTCCATTTTGGGAGAGATCTCTTAGGCTCCTTCTCCCATTCCTGAGAGACCCTTTTTGGTCCAAATTATAATTATAAAAAAGGATAGAAATAGAAACAGAAGGAGAAGGGACAAGAGGGGAGATGTTTAGGTGTGGGAACCCCAAAGGTTCCCACCTGAGTGATGGACCCCATAGAAATAGAGAAGAGGGCACCTCAAAATCCCTCTGCCCTTCACCCTTTTCCCTAATCCCTATACTGATATTAATAAAAGACATTCATTAGTCAGATAGTGTTCCAGAGTGTCTTTGAGATGAGGAGGCGGGGAATAACAGCTTGGTCTGGCTGCCTCCACTTTGAAGTTGACTAATCTAAGGGGAGGTTTGCACGAACCCCACCCTCATTCAGAATCAGATTAGAATACCCAATATCTCATCTTGTAGAGAAGCCTCATCCCCAAATCCTGTGGGGCTGCCCGACCATCCAGGTCACCCAGATTGGGGGTGACACTCATTCAAAATCTAGGCAGTGCATATTTGGTGGAAGGGGAAATCAAGAAGAGCATCTCACTTCCTAGACTCTATCTCTCTTCCCCTCTATCATAATATTGGTTTCTGGATCTCCTTTATTCTTATAGTTTTATAGTTGTGTTCATATAATTCCTGTGTTTGTCTTGGCAGATAAATTCC
This sequence comes from Gracilinanus agilis, assembly GCF_016433145.1. NCBI lineage: Eukaryota > Metazoa > Chordata > Mammalia > Didelphimorphia > Didelphidae > Gracilinanus > Gracilinanus agilis. The sequence goes on from NC_058131.1 coordinate 598,143,343, forward strand.
TAAGTATTTTATTTTGTCTAGGGTGATTTAAAATGGAATTTCTCATTCTAACTCTTCCTGCTGCATTGTGTTGGAGATATATAGAAATGCTGATGATTTATGAGCGTTTATTTTGTATCCTGCATCTTTGCTAAAGTTGATTATTTCCACTGACTTTTTAGTTGATTCTCTGGGATTTTTAAGTACACCATCATATCATCTGCAAAGAGTAGTAGATTGGTCTCCTCACAACCCATTTTAATACATTCAATTTCTTTTTTCTCCTCTAATTGCTATTGCTAGTGTTTCCAGTACAATGTTAAATAATAGAGGTGACAATGGGCATCCCTGTTTCACTCCTGATCTTATTGGGAATACCTCTAATTTATCCCTATTGCAGATGATGTTTTTAATGGTTTCAGATATATACCATTTATTATTTTTAGGAGAGGCCCTTCCATTCCTAAACTTTCTAGCATTTTCAGTAGAAATGGGTGTTGTATTTTGTCAAAGGATTTTTCAGCATCTATTGATATAATCATGTGATTTTTGTTCATTAGCTTGTTGACATGGTCAATTATGTGAATGGTTTTCCTCATGTTGAACTGTCCTTGCATTCCTGGTATAAATCCCACCTGATCATAATGAATAACCCTCATGATCACTTGCTGGAGTCTTTTTTTTTAACCCTTAAGTTCTGCATATTGGTTCATAGGTGGAAGGGTGGGCAATGGGGGTCAAGTGACTTGCCCAGGGTTACACAGCTGGGAAGCGTCTGAGGCCAGTTTTGAACCTAGGACCTCCTGTCTCTAGGTCTGACTCTCAATCCACTGAGGTACCCAGCTGCCCCAGCTGGAGTCTTTTTGCTAGTACTCTGAGATTTTTGCATCTATGTTCATTAGGGAGATTGGTCTATAGTTTTCTTTCTCTGCTTTTGATCTACTTGGCTTTGGGATCAGTACCATATTTGTGTCATAAAAGGGATTTGGTAGGACTCCTTCTTTGCTTATTATATCAAATAATTTGTATAGTATTGTGATTAGTTGCTCTTTGAATGTTTGATAGAATTCACTTCTTAATCTATCAGGCCCTGGTGATTTTTTCTTTGGTAGTTCTTTGAAGGCTTGTTCAATTTCTTTTTTCTGATATGGGATTATTTAGGTATTCTATTTCTTCTACTGTTAATCTAGGGAATTTATATATTTTTAGATATTCATCCATATCACGTAGCTTGCTATATTTATTGCTATATAATTGGGCAAAATAGTTTTTAATTTATTTCCTCTTCAGCAGAGGTGAGGTCTCCCCTTTCATCCCTGATACTGATAATTTGGTTTCCTTCTTTCCTTTTTTTAATTAGATTGACCAGTACTTTGTCAATTTTATTTACTTTTTCAAAGTACCAGCTTCTAGTCTTATTCATTAATTCAATTGTTCTTTTACTTTCAATTTTTTGATTTCTCCTTTGATTTTTATAATCTCTCACTTAGTTTTTAACTGGGGATTTTCAATTTGTTCCTTTTCTAGTTTTGCATGCCCAGTTCATTGATCTTTGCCCTCTCTAATGTGTTATTATATGCACTAAATGATATAAATTTCCCTCTGAGTACTGCCTTAGTTGCATCCCACAGATTTTGGTAGGATGTCTCATCATTGTCATTCTCTTTGATGAAATTATTAATTGTTTCTAGGATTTGTTCTTTAACTATCTGATTTTGGAGAATCATATTATTTAATTTCCAATTAGTTTTTCATTTGCCTGTCCAGGTGCCCTTACTGATTATTATTTTATTGCATTATGATCTGAAAAGGTTACATTTATTATTTCTGCTCTTTTGCATTTGTTTGCCATGTTTCTATGCCCTAGTATATGGTTAATCTTTGTGAATGTACCATGTGCAGCTGAAAAGAATGTGCATTCTTTTTTGTCCCTATTTATTTTTCTCCACATACCTATTAACTCTAATTTTTCTAGAATTTCATTCACCTCTCTTATCTCTTTCTTATTTATTTTTTGGTGTGATTTATTTAGATCTGATAGAGGAATATTTAGATCTCCCACTAGTATAATTTTACTATCTATTTCCTCCTTGAGTTCTCCCATTTTCTCCTTTAGAAATTTGGATGCTATACCATTTGGTGCGTACATGTTGAGTACTGTTATTTCCTCATCATCTCTACTGCCTTTTATCAGGATGTAATTACCTTCCCTATCTCTTTTAATCAGATCTATTTTCATTTTGGCTTTGTCAGAAATCATGACTGAATCTACTGCCTCCTTTTTCTCAGTGGAAGCCCAAAAGATTTTACTCCAGCCATTGATCTTAACCCTGTTTATATCAACTGGCCTCATGCGTGTTTCTTGTAGACAACATATGGTAGGATTTTGTTTTCTAACCCACTCTGCTATTTGTTTCTATTTTATGAGCGAGTTTATCCCATTCACATTCAGGGTTATAATTATCAGTGTATTGTGTATTCCCTAATATTTTGCTATCTTATCCTAGTTCTACCCCTTCTTCTGATGCTATTTCCTTTTAAAACACTGGTTTGTTTTAAATCAGTCCCCCTTATCCCCTCCTTTGGTTTACTACCATTTCCACCCCTTCCCTTTCCCTATTATTATTTTTAAGGCCTAATGAATTCCCTCCTCTCTCTCTTCCCCTCTCTTTATAAACTCCCCACCCTACTACACCCTTGGTTTATCCCTTCTGACTTTATCCATAGGGTTAGATAGGACTTGATATCCCAATGGATCTAGCTATTCTTCCCTCTCAGAATTAATACCACTGAAAGTAAGGTTTAAGTATTTCCTATTAAAGCTCTCTTCCTCTCTTTCTTATAATAATATTCATCCTTTCCCCTTCCCATGCCCTCTTTCTGTGGTATAGATGATCCTATTTTTCTTATTCCTTCAAGTTACTCTTTGTGCCATCTTCTATTCCCCCTCCCCACTTTTCCCCCCCACATTCTCTTAGACCATTTAGTACTCCAACCTCTCCTTATGACCAATTCTTCTAATTACTATAATAGTGAGCACAATTTTTAGAATTACACATAATATTTCTCCATATAGGAATACAAATAATTCAATCTTATTGAATCCCTTAAAGAAGCAAATTTTAAAATAAGAATTTTCTTTCTTTCTCCTCTCTTTCTTATTTACCTTTTCATATTTCTCTTGATTTTTGTGGTTGGATATCAAACTTTCCATTTAGTCCTGGTCTTTTCTGTGCAAATACTTGGAAATCTTCTATCTTGTTGAATGCCCATACTTTCTCATGGAAGTATATACTCAGTTTTGGTGGGTAGGTGATCCTTGGTTGTAGACCCAATTCTCTTGCCTTTCTGAATATCATGCTCCAAGCCTTGAGGTCTTGTAGTGTGGAGGCTGCCAGATCCTGTGTGAAACTGATTGGTGCTCCTTGATGTCTGAATTATTTCTTTCTGGCTTTTTGTAATATTTTTTCTTTAACTTGGAAGCTTTTGAATTTGGCAATTATATTCCTAGGGTTTGTCTTTTGTGGGTTTAGTGTAGAGGGTGATCTATGGATCCTTTCAATGTCTATATTGCCCTCTTGTTGAAGAACATCAGGGCAGTTTTCTTGGATAATTTCTTGTAATGTGTCCAAATTTCTATTAATTTCTGATTTTTCAGGAAGATCAATGATTCTCAAATTGTCTCTTCTAGACCTGTTTTCTTGATCTGTTACCAAGAGATATGTCATGTTTCCGTCTACTTTATCAGTCTTTTGACTTTGCTTTATTAATTATTGCTGTAGTGTGAGATCATTGGCTTCTACCTGCCAAATTCTAGCCATTTAAGAGTGGGTTTTGGCTATAGTCTTTTAGTTTTCCTTTTCTGTTTGGTCTATCTGTCTCTTCATGGTTTCTAGTTGGTCATTTCTGCCCTTCAATTTGCTTATCATTTCATTTGATTTCTGAACCTAAATTTCCAATTGTGAAATTCTGCCTTTTAAACTGTAATTTTCATTTTGAACTATTTCCAATTTTTCTTGCCAGATCTCTTCCATCTTTCTCATGATCTCAGGTTTGAACTCTTCAAGAGCTTGTGACCAATTTTCATTTTTTTGGAAGGTTTGGATTTCTTTAATTGTTTGTCCTCCTCTGCTTTCTGGTTTTTTTCTATGCAGAATTTATCAAGTGTTAGAGCTTTTTTTCTTGGACTTTTTGGTGTTTATTTCTTGGACCTTGCTTGACATCATTATGCTTTCTCAGCTAGAAGTCTAAGTAAGGCAAGCAGACTCTCTTTGTATGGAGCTAAGGAGCAGTTTTTTCCTGAGGCTACTTTGCAAGTGTTCTGGCTTCCATGGTCTACTAGACCTCTTCTGTTTGAGGCCCCTCTCAGCCTCACTCCTGCACCGAAGATCTGTGATCCCCAGCCTCCTGGGGTCTCTGGTCTCGCTGTTTTCAGGGAAAAGCCCCATTGGTCCTAGTTGGCTGCCCAGAGCTTGGAAATTGGCCCACACTTGCTCCTCCACCTGAGGTTTTCCCCTGAGTCTCAGTGTGCTGAGCTGCTTCCACTGTCTGCTGCCTCTCTTGGCCACACTCCTGAGCCCAAAGATTTTGCTCTCCAGCCTCCTGGGGTCTCAGGTCTTGTTGCTCTCAGGGGCAAGCTCCTAGTAGTGTCAGTAAGCTGCCATGGAGCTATATTTTGTGCCCCCACTCACTCTATCTCTGATGCGCAGCCTCTGTCTTTGGTACTGTGGGTGGGGTGGGGCAGGGTTGATCAGCTCGCATTTTGATGGGAGCTATTTCCCCCCCTTATAGCATTGAAATGCCCAAATCCCACATACCTTTGATACTGTGCCCTATTGTGGGTCCCCTTCTTTCATATGGATTTGGTTTTTTTTGTCCTTTGGAGGTATGCTGGTGGTTGGTAGTGAGGAAAGTAAAAGTGCCCTGCTTCTACTCTGTAGCCATCTTAACCCAGAAGTGATTTGGAGGATTTTTAATACCATAGATTGAATATATTGGAAAGAAGACCTTTTTTTCAAAAAATTGCTATAAAGATTCCCCCCTCCATGTAGAAAACTATCTTTTTTCCAAAATCAACACTTCTATTTGCTGGCTATGTCAATAAAATAAAAAGAATTTAAAGGAATAAGAAAGAAAAAAGAAAATCATCACTTCTATAGATGGTAATATAGTATACTTAAAGAACCTAAGAGTCAAGTAAAAAAAATAATTGAAACAAAATTAAATACTACAAAATCAATAGGGAGAAATAAAAAGCATTCTAGTAAGATTTCAACAAAACATAGTAGAAAGAGATTAAAGGAGAAATTCAATTTTAAAATAACTAACTATATAATATATAAAATGGTAGTCTACATACCAAGATACACACAAGAAATATATAATTATATTTATGTATTTTCATATATAATCATAATTCCTGACCATTGTTTATGAAAAAATATATATCTAAGTCAAACGAGAAATGTTAATCTGCTAATGGGAGAAAGACAGAAAGAAAGAGAGTGAAATAGACTTAAAAAGAGAGAACAAAAGTGACAGTGAAACAAATTAGGTACACAATATATAGGAACAAATAAACATTGTAGCCTGTTGTTGATAAACACAAAGATTCCAGCAATTGGGATAAGGACTTATTTTGTGATAAAAATCAATGAGAAAATTGTATTAACATTATAGAAGAAATTTGGTTTAGAGCAACACCTAGCATTCTATATAGAACAGGATAAGCTCCAAATAGATACATTACCTAGATACTGGAGGTCAAACAAATTGGAGAAAGATAGAAACAAAATTCTTATAGATAGAAGAATAATTCATAAACAAAGAAGGAATAGAGAGCATCACAGAAGAGAAAATAAATCATTTGGTCGTGTAAAATTTAAAATGTTTTGCACAATGAATCTAATAAACCAAGACTGAAAGGGAAAAAGTTGGGAATGAGTCATTTTCAGAGATTAATAAATACTTCTTACTAACAATAATTGTTGCATTTGTGATGTCCTGGCATTAAATGAGATTGGCAGTAAAGAGATTTATGTTTCCACCTAACTTTCCTGAAAACTAGCTGGGTGACTTTAGAAAAATAATTTAATATTCATATTTCTCATCTTTTTCATCTTTAAAATGAGAGGAATAGACTACATGCTCACTATGATATCTTCTAGCTCTAATTGGATTTAGTTTAGTAACATTTGCTATATCATACTTAAAATATAAAATTTCTCCACTGCTCAGGAGTTCCAAACATTGGGTACATTAATTTTTGGTTTCTTTTTTAATAGGTAGATAGAAAGTTGTGGTCTAATATAACTGATTTCTTTTTTAATCTTTTTTTTTAAATTTATATTATTTTTAAATTATTCTGAAAAAGTCTCCATAGTCTTTAATAGGTGGCCAAAGGTGCCCATGACACAGAAAAAAGTTAAGAAACATGGTTTATTACCTTGATAAAATAACATAAAAACTCAATAACATGACAAAATTCCAGGTCCAATAATTTTTTTTCAATTGGTATAGGTGTTTTAACCATATATTATGTCTCTGGAAGACAAAGAATGGGCATTTTAAAATTGTGTATTCCTCCCTCTCCCATCCCCCAGCAGATAGAATGGTGCCCTGATCATGGTAGTAGACAAAATTCATTTCATTGTTTATTTTCAATTACTTTTCCAAAAACACATGGAATGAATTTGACATTTCTTGCTAAGAAAACTGCAGAGTCTTCTTCCAGGTTACATTAGTGCAAGAGGTCACATCCCTAGCACTAAGGTTGCAAATGTTTCAGAAAAAAAAACAGAACAGATTTCAAACTTTAAGACATAGAGGCCTGACAGGAAAATAGGTTGAAGTCTAATGACTTAGCCATGCCTGGTCGATGTTGCTTCAGAGCAGTTCAGTAAAAGATGGGGAGGGGAGGAGGAAATATATTGAATATTACCATTCATTAGAGATAAGAATCTTAATTGAAACTAAAAAATTAGAAAAAATAATCTTCAAATCTTTTGAGTCTATAGTAACAGCCAAATGCTTCTAATATTGCTAGCAATTATTAATCCCAAAGGATTTCTCTCATTTCAGTGGCATTTTGTTCGGGGGGAAATGTGGCCACAAACATTCAGAATGAAATTGCTAGGTGAAAAAAATCATCACCATATTTAGTGGCATACCAGCCCCTCTAGCCCAGTCTAGTTTCTTAAGAAGTGGAGGACAGCACTTAATTTGATATTCTAACTGGGGAAATGATCAAAGACTGCAGGACAATGATCTCCTCTGCCCACTGGAAATAAAGCTGGTTTAAATTCTGCCTCTCTGCAAGGAATAAAAGGGGAGGGGTAAGGAGAGAAGGCCCTGGTGTGATTCAGCTCACACAATCCTTTGCAGAAACAATTATAAAATGCAAATATAATGGCTACATCCTTAACAGACCCCATCTATGTAGGCTCAGATCTATTCTTTTCTCAAGCATCTGATTAAATAGGATTTTTTCCCAGGCAAAGCAAGGGCAATAAAAGTTACTGATCCAACTTCTCCCCAGCCTGAGGAGTGTAAGGCAGTGGATTATAATATAAGAACCTGGCTGTTATTTCTCTGGGATGTCCCCTTGGTTCCTCCTCTGTAAATTAGGGCCATTTAAATTGTCCCTACCCCAGGGCAATGGGAAGATGCAGAGCACTTTGAACTCTTCTGAAGCATAGTCCTTGGAAGAAAAAATGTATTTATTAAAATAAATATCATTGTTTTTTACCATAATGACTACAAATAAATTATAATGCCTTTTTTAGAAAAGAAGTGCTCAAACACCAGCTTGTAGCAGCCTCTGCATAGATAAGAAAAAACATCTTGCTTGGATTCTCTGGCTGTGCTTTTGGCCAGCTTAAGCCTATGTTTCTCTAGAAGACAATAGCCCCAGGCAACATTTTTAGTCTTATGGGTTAGAGTTGTCAAATGCCCCGTATAGCATAGAATTTCAAGGGGAAAGAGGTCTTAGCTATCAGCCAGTCTAAATTACCATTTAGAGATGAAGAAACTGAAGTTTAATGCTAAGGGAACTGTGTGCTCATATTTTATACCTTAATTTTCCAAAATAATGGTTAACAAAAAATTTTAACAGAATTATCCAGCTGAATTTTGTGAATACAAGCTCTTTGACCTTGGCAATGGTATGTCTTGGCAGATTGCACTTACTAAATCAAACACACACATGCATTTGTCCTTACAAATAGGAATGCATATTTATTGAACACACCAAATTAAAATAAATCCTGATTACCTTGGGGAAGTTTTCTCATAAAAAAATGAATATGACAATGTTCAATAGTCTCTTAGTATGGGGAAATTAGTTATAATAAAGTCCTAATAGCCATTTACTTAAAGAAATCAAACATGAGATGCAAAATCAAGAAGCATTTATGAAACACCATATACAGAGGATTGTATTAGGTATTTGGGAAGATATAAAGCTCAGATAAGATACAACAGAGGCCTTTATTGAGTTTGAAGTTTATAAGGAGAAAGGAATCTGGTATTATATTCCTCCAAGACCCTGCTGGAATTTGGGGGTACATAACAATGTTTCTTACCAGTATAAAACAAAAATAAATACTGATTTTCAAAATTGCCAAAAATAACAACAACAACAACAAAATGATCCCAAAGTTCCCACTAACACCAGGAGCCAAGAATTCTGGGCTGTTAACACAGACTGGAAACAGATCATATGGGAGCCAGAAGGGTAGAGAAAAAGTAGAGTCAAGGATAACTGACCTTACCAACCTAGAGATCTGTAGGCTGGTGTATTATCTAAGAAGTAGAGAAATTAAAGAAAAGGGACTGATTTGGTGATAGGGATGATGAATCCATGTGAAAGCTTTATATGCTGGCAGGGAACACAAATGAATATACGAAGGGGGAAGTTGGAAAAGAGTGAATCTTTGAGGAGATAGTGTGGATGTGGAAATGGACATTTGAGAGTTAACTGCACAAAAGTGATAACTGAAGCCATGAAAGAAGACAGCCAAGAAAAAAATCCCAATGAGATTGATTTTCACAATGAACTCTCTGGAATTATCATCCTTCCTACTAAATTATTTGCCCAAGGTAATATAGCTAGTTTGGATCAATGTTAAGACTAGGATTTAGGTATGTTAGCTCCTAGTTCAGTGGCGTTTTTTTGTCTTTTTTTTGAATTTTATTTATTTATACATACATATATATATTTTCCCAATTACATTTGATACAATTATTCATAATCATTTTATGACATTTTGCAAACTATATTCTATCCCTCTCTCTTAACCTTTCCCCTCATGAGCAGATACATAATATGATGTGGGTTGTACATGTGCTATCATACATTACATATTTCCATGTTCATCATGTTGTGAAAGAAGACACATATCACTTATACTGGAGAAAATTCCAGGAAGAAAGTAAAAAATGGCATATGTCAATCTATATTCAGATTCCATTAGTTCCTTTTGTGGTGGTAACCTTTTTCATCATGAGTTGTGTTGGATTCTTTCTGGTTCAGCATTTTTTCCATTACACTTGTGGGGGATCTGTGGGGTTGTTCTGTCATGCCTATCCACTCTCACTCAGCACAGTTTTTTTGCCTAAAAGCTCACACTACTACATATAGGAACATAGATGAAATAGTGTAGATAGGAAATAGGGGTAGCACAGAAATCAGGAGTCTTGAATTTGAAATCTGTTTCTGACTATGGGACTTTGGTTAAGTCATTTTGCTTCCCTGGTTCTCAGTTTCCTTCTCTGTAAAATAAGGGCCTTATACTTGATTTCTGATGTCCTTTCTTTCTCTAACATTCTATGAATCTGAGATTGTCTTATTAGGAATAATAATGTAATGTCCATTGGAGTTTCAGGAACTAGTAAACAAATAATAGTTCCCTATCCTAAAAGATCTTGACCATTTAAGATTTCTAAGAGGGCTTTAATAGGTCTGTGGTAACAAGAACTAAAATGGGACACACACAGACTAAATGAGATGTATTAGTTCTCCATTTCAGAGTCAAGTAGGCTAATAAACAGGTGCAGAAATGTTATAGAATATATTGCTCCAAGCAATCTCTTTGATGAATTCAAACTGTCCTCCTTTTATGTATTTGTTTATTTGGTGTTAAGTATAAATTTGTTTGTTTCTCTACAGATGTTCGGACATCCTTTAATTAGTATGTCCCAGTCAACATTTTTATGGCTGTTTTTTTTACCCAGTGAAAGAAATGGATGAACACCAGCTGGAAAGAAGCTAGGAAGAAGGAAAAAAACTTTTAAAATGAAGGTTTATACATTAAACAGGAAGACAAGGAGGGAAATGAACAATAAAGAGACAGTTACAGCTCATTCCCTTGTTAAAAGACTTTACAATTTACACATCATCAATAAACAACAATGTGACTCTAGGATTAAGCAGTTCAGAAAAAGGGTTTAGGGCAATGAGGGGTAAACTTTTTAAATATGAGGGCCAAAGGAAAGGAAATACTCATTTCTCAGCCTGTTTCTAAATCAACTCTTTTGAAGTTTCATTGTATTGTATCCTACTCATTGTATTCATCAGATTAGGAATAATGGCACAGGGCTGTATAGAACATTTCAGGGGGTCCACATCTAGCCCATGGGCCATAATTTGCCCATCACTGGTATAGGATATTTTTGCCCCTCATGTTTAAATTAATCAAATTATCATAGGAGCTGGCATTAGTTCTATTTTCCTCCTAAGTTTATCCTGTGATAAGAGATTCCAGAGGAGAGATGATGGGGCATGCTATTTACCTCCTGACAGATATGTGATGGCTTCAAGATGTGGAATGAGATAGACTTTTTGGATGTGACTAATGTGGAAAAAGTTGTTTTTTAATATGCAAATTTATTGTTATAAAGTTCATTCCCCCTTCAATTTTAGACTATGGGAAATAGGGAGCAGAGAAGACAAATGTTTTTTATGTATATATGTACACATATATATGTTTGTATGCATATGTATGTATATTCTTGGAGTCAGAAGACTTGAATTAAATTAAATATTTCTGATATAAATATGAAAAAAACATGTGTGATCCTGAGCAAGTTACTTAATTTACTGCAAGCAGCTACCTAAGACTATAAGCTATAATGGAGGTGATTATTCGCATCAGTGAAAGACTTTTCAAGTATGGGCATTCCCTATTCAGGTGAAATCAGAGGTCTAGATAGTAAAGTTCATGTTTGTTGAAATTTGGTTAAGTTTATTATTTTAAATATCAGAAAAACAAAGTTGTAGTTTCAAACTGAAAATAAAATGAAAGAAAAACCATACATGTATACATAGGGGGCAGAATGTTAGGATATGAGAGGATCAGTAGGAGAGAGTTGTGTTTAACTGATAACTAAATAACCAGGCAATTCAGTAAACACTCAGTAGGTTTACACCTTGGAATTCAAATTGGTTGCTTAATGCCATAGCAATATATATATATATATATATATATATTTTAATTTTTAGAATCTTTTTTCCATGGTTACATTATTCATGTTCTTCCCTGTCCGCCCAAAGCCTCTCCCTCGCTCCCTCTCCAAGTTGATGTGTAATTCCACTGGGTTTTACATGTATCATTGATCAAGAACTATTTCCATATTATTGATAATTGCACTGGGGTGGTTGTTTAGAGTCTACATCCCCAATCACATCCCCATCAACCCATGTGTTCAAGCAGTTGGTTTTCTTCTGTGTTTCTACTCCCACAGTTATTCCTCTGAATGTGGATAGTGTTCTGTAACATGGAAAATGGCAGGGTGGAATTCCTGCAAAATACAGGGTCAAGCCTCACCCAGAATTCCAGGGGAACCCCCCATGGAGAACTCTGTGTGAGGGTACACCCTGTATCTTGCAGGAATTCTGCCCTGCCACTTTCCATGTTACAGTATTCCCCCTTTTCTAGTAAGTAGTTTCCACTTTCCCTTCTAGCTTCTCTATTTGGTGATAGAGAAGAGGTTGTGCCTGTGTCTGAGAATTTTACACTTTCCTTCTCAATGGTCTGCAGGAGCTCATCTCCCTTGTTGACACTGTCTGTTTCTAAGAGATCCCCATTAGAACATCTGTCTAAAATCATTGCCCTTGTTGTTTGGCCTTGATGTACTACTGATTGCTTTAAATGATGCAGTCTTACTACAAAATAATGTTTCTTTCCCCTGACAGTGAGAATCAATGAATGTTATTTCCTTCAAGCTTGAATCAAGAACTTGGGCAGATGTGCCTGGTTCCCTTTCAGTGATCCCCACATCACTGTTTCCCTTCCCATAAATTCTCTCCTTTATTTCTATTATAGTCTCCTCCATTTGCAACTCCTCCTCAGTCATTTCTTTTTAACTTTGTGTTATATCCACCAACCCATAATTTATAATTTCTTCTGCACCCATTTTGTCCTTCCCACTTTTCTCTGCCACCTCATTGTCATTGCCCTTATCTGTCCTTGCAACAACTAAGACTGCTTCCTCGGTTCATAAGTTGGTACGAGGCCTCACACCTTGGGACACATATTCCTCCATTTTTGATAAACTAGGGGAATTACTAAGCACAATTATGGTCACAACATCTGGCCTTTACTTTGTCACTATATCTGGTGTTATCCCTGTTATTATTATTATTATTATTGTTATTATTATTATTGCTGTTATATCTAGAATTATAGTAGGTGTTTCTCCTGTTGTTGTTATTATTGTTATTGTTTCTATTCCCAAAATTTATCTGAGATTTAAACCTACAGTTACAAACAATATGCCCAAGTCTCGAACACAAGAAGCATTGCTTGACAGAGTTGTTAGTATTGCTGGAGGATTGCCTAGGCCTCCTCTGGCTCCTCTGATTGCTGGACATCAGAACCATGTTCTTAATTTCCTCAATCTCCTTGGACATTTTACCTTTCCTTTAGTTGTCTCTTCAGCTCTGCAATCTCCCTATCTTTTTCTGAGGCCTTTGATTGCTTAGGCTCACTATCCCTAGACTCATGGATATATGCAGCAGTCTTTCTTAGTTCTTCAATGGGCCTTGCAACTTGAAATAAGCCTGGATGTGTTTTAGACTGCCCTTTACAAACTGCCTCCTGACATACTGGATGTTATCCTTAGCTGTCATGTCCCTGAAACTTAGGATAGTTTCACCTGCCTCTAAGAGCCTGTCCAGGTAAAGACTTAGTGTTCTTCTTTCCCTTGTCTTAATTTCTTGAAGGACCCCCATGCATTTGATAGTCCATGTAATTGTTCTGAATCATTGCACTGCTGCTAGTAGAGAAGTTCATTACATTCAATTGTGCCACAGTGTATCAGTCTCTGTGTATAATGTTCTCCTGCTTCTGCTCCTTTCACTCTGCATCAATTCCTGGAGGTCATTCCAGTTCACATGGAATTTCTCCAGTTCATTATTCCTTTGAGCACAATAGTATTCCATCACCAACAAATACCACAATTTGTTCAGCCATTCCCCAATTGGAGGATATTCCCTCATTTTCCAATTTTTTACCACCACAAAGAGAGCAGCTATAAATATTTTTGTACAAGTCTTTTTCCCTGTGATTTCTTTAGGGTATAAGCCCAGCAGTGGTAAATGCCATAGCAATAGAACATACACATGCACAAAATATTGATCAAATTAAATTGTTTACTTTCAACAGATTGTGCTTACTTTTGACACAGGACCATAAGTATGAGAAAAAGCACAAGACAATCATTTGCCTTTCCAAAGAAATTATCACTCTTTGGTACATTTCAGCTCATTCTAAAAAGCACAATCAATGAAAATTTCTCTATATTTTGTCTCCAATGAAGTGACATATAGCACACTTTAAGTGATAATCTCATGCATAGGAGGTAGGCCTATTCCCACACAGGTTTTAACAAAATGACTCTAATATAAACATAGCCAGCAAAATATCGATACTAACTCACCTTCCATTAAAAAAGAAAGAAAACTAGATAGGCAAGAAGAATGCCATCTTGAAAGCTGGGTCCAGCACACCCCTGGCCTTTTCTAAAATTAGTGGGACTGGCCTTCAGAAACTATATATATATATATATATAT
>NC_058131.1:598157779-598200788 GCF_016433145.1 Gracilinanus agilis
ATATATATATATATATATATATGTTTTTCCCAAAGCAAGATGTTCATTAAAATAATTTCTAGTTTGATAGAATCTTTTAGAGCTTGCTTTCTATTGACAGAATATTAAAGACAGCATGTCCCTCTCCATGTCACAATGAAACATTAGAAAAGAAAATCATTTTCATCTCTGCCAAAGAGTTCAGGCTCAGTCAGATGTCTCATAAATGCATGTTTGTTTTTGGTGATGTGGGGGAAAAGGAAAGGGAGTAAAGATGGATCAGAATAAATAAAATCCAACATCGCTATGGGAGAAATGTTTTCAAGGCATATGTTCTATGGATGTCAGATAAATATTATCTTCTTCATACAGTGTGCTCGAAAACTAATTTGCCCCATGGTAGTATTCAAATCTCAAAAAGTTCCTGGCCAGAAAAATGAGATATATTATATCTAATAGAATGAAATTTTATAAAGATGAATGTATATTTCCCTTAACGAATATTATGTTGATTTCACTGGCCCAGAACTTTTTAGGGCTTCCTCAGTAAGAGGTTGATATTGTTATGAGGAAAGGAGTGCAAACAGGTAAGAAAGATTTTGTGCAGAAAACAGGGCGCTGAAACTGGCCACATTCCCTGGGTGTGTTCTAAGACTAAGGAGACATTATAAAAAAGGACAGAGAGAGCTGCCAAGGAGCTTTTGGGCTTCTTATTGGGGGTATAGCCTGAAGTTGACAATTTCCTCTTGCTTGGGATCTCTACAAGCCTAGCAGGGAGTTTCTTTCCTATCTCCTTGAAGCCAAAGCATCAGATCCTTTGATCCTGTTTAGATACATCCTGCATACCTGATCCACTTGCGTTCCTGTATCCTGAGAAAGTGTTCCCAACTGCTTTGAAGATCTCTGCCAGTCAGCCAGTAAACTATCTGTGGGATAAGCCTGAAGCCATCTTGGACCTAGTCTGAAGAGAATTGATCCCTGAAATAAAAGGATCAGCCTAACTGTTCTGAAAGAGTATAAATCTAACCAAATGTTTTTTGAGAGGATTAGTAGCTCATGTAGTTAGTTAGCTGGGATTTTCTAGATATACAGTGTAGACATAGGCAGCATGAAGACCAGAAATCACTCCTTTGTAGGAGTTTTAGAAAGGGGGTTGGTTTAGCTAGAAACCTTTAGATTAGGGCATCCTATCTGTAATCCTCCCTTCCAATTTATCTTGATTAAAAAAAACAATGAACTGTTTTATAAACTGCCTAAGAGTTTGAGAAGCATGCTGAGCCTGTGGAGGCCTGTCTGGGCCTCATCACTGTGGGATACCCTAAATTTTGGTATCTCACCTCTACAAACCAACCATACAGAACATATCTCTATTTCGTTGTCCAGAAAAGCTGGTCAGTAAAAGACAGACAACAATGTAATTATTTAAAATACATAAGCAAGAGACTATACCTAAAGTTCTTCTGACATATCAGATGGATAATGGATCAGAAAATGAGGATAAAAAAAGCATCCAAGCAGCTAAGCATTTTATGGAGAATGAAGAATGAAGAATCTGATCACCAAAAAACATATGCCTCTTGATCCTGGGTCAGAGGCTGACTGGTTTCTTCCTTAACTTCAAGCACTTTTTCTTTCTGTTTATGGGCACCAGAAAAATGCTCCTTAAATAGGGTCACAGGGACATTTAAAAGGATAAGAGCAAAGTTAAAATACTTATGCATAAGGGATCAGTGAGAAAGAGTATTACTTATAGGTAGAACTCACCTACCCCAAGTAGAAGCAAAGACCTAAAGTAGTACCAACCTGTAGCCTCAGTTTCTCCATGAACTGTGTAATGAGGGAAAATCCTAGAAGGGAATATTCCCTCCTATGCTTCTGCTTGAATCTTCCTTTGGTACCAAAGTGCTATGGTTTCATGATGATAAATGGAGAAGCTTCCTGAGAGACTGAAATAAAGGAATAGAGCAATAAATGGTCCCCTCAAGCCATGTGAAGAGGGAACACCAAATAAAAGCAAAAGGGCCCATAAAACTTTTTCAGAGATTTTGAGACAGGGAAATCCTACTCCTGGCTGAAATAGATACAAGTCTCTATACAGTTAACCCCTCTGCTAGAAAACACTTTTGCCACAGGATAGGGAGCAGCCCCCTGCTGAACCTTGGTGTCGACAAAGCCAATTATCTGAAAATGACGGAAATGATTAGTCATGTTAATTAAAAATAATTTTCACTCCCACTTATAAAAAGGTCAGACTGTCAGCTGTATGGAAAATTGGGCCTTCATGCATTTTCGTTTGATTTTCTATTCAAAGTCTAATTAGTCACAATTCGTTGTTAAAAGAGATAATTTTTGATAATGTAGTCATTTTTATCATTTTGCCTTCATTATCATGGCGTCATTATCATTATTATTGTTGCAATGTGGGTTTTTCTCTCCACCCTTTGAAGCTAATGAAAGAACATATCCTTACTTTTGAACCACTCATAGAGTGCAAAATCCATATGAGATGGTGGCAGCAGAAAGAGAGAGAAAGCCAGATTTACTTCAGGACCCAACTCATATAAAGATGCTTGTAAGGAAAAAAAGGGGAGGTCAGAGATTTTAGAACTAGAAATGGTATTAGATTTCATCTATTAGAGCAGTGTCAAACTCAAACAGAAATAGGGTTACTAAATTTACATAAAAGTACCTATGGAATGTATATCAACTTAGAAAATGACACATGTTTACATATTTCTATTTTATTAATACATCAACACACTAAAATAAAATAAAGACTACATATAAATCTGATTTGGGCACTACTTGGGCATCTTGTGGACTATATAAGGCTAGTGAGTGGGCTGCCTTTAACATCTCTGACCTAGCATATTTCTCTCATTTTATAGATAAAGGACTTGAAATTGAGAGAGGGGATGGATCCTCTCCAAGGTCATATAGGTCATACAGGTGGTAACTGGCATATCTGAGAGTCAAATTTGGGCCCACTGACCCCAGAGAGGTATAGTGTGAAAAATGCTTGATTTGTCAGTCTTCGCTGAGACTTCCTGTGAAAAAGTAGGCAATAATTAACCTATTATCTATTGAAAGAATCTATATAAGTGCACACATGGGTTAACCATTTGTGTTAAATTAAAAATTATTTTAAAATACAATCCTGAGAGAAGTAATTTTTCATTGTACTCATATATCACAGACATTAAGGTAATAAAGTCAACAAGCATTTGTTAAAGACTCACTCTTTTCAAGTTAAGAAGCAGTATCACAGGGAGAGCTAGGTGGATTGGTGGATAAAGATGTAGGCCTGGAGATGGGAGGTCCTGGGTTCAAATATGACGTCAGATAATTCCTAGCTATGTGACCCTGAGCAAGTCACTTAAACCTGATTGCTAGCCCTTATCACTCTTCTGCCTTGGTATCAACATTTAATTTGATTAGTAATGTATAAATGGAGATTTTGAACCTTGGACTTCACCCCCCATAATTCCCTAAGTTTTCCCAAAATTCTCTTTAATCTTTCCTGCACCTCCATGTTTGCGCGGTCACGTAATTGTTTTATATTTGGCTATAACTCCTCACTCTCGCTCTCTGGTTCCTGGAAGCGGGCTGGTTAGTACCTCTTAGTCTCTTTTATTATTTTATTATTAATAAAATATTTATAAATATAATATTTAACATTTTGCATATCAATTTTAATCTCCACACTAAGGAGCCAAGAATTTTTTTAAAAAAAATTATATAGTGGTTAGAAATCCAACTTTGGAGTCAGACTTAGATTCCAGTCCTACTATATATATATGCATATATATATATATATATATATGGTTTATGTGACCCTAGGCAAGTCTCCTAACCTTTTAGCATGCCAGAGGAAGGGAAGAAGAAATATGCATTTACCAAGCACTTAGTAAGTGCCAGGTGTATTGGGCTGAGTATTTTAAAAATATTACCTCATTTGATCTTCACAACAACACTGAGAGGTAAATACTATTATTATTCCCATTTTATAGTTGAGGAAATTAAGGCAGGCAGAAATTAAGTGAGTTACCCAGAGTCACTCAGCCAAGATATGTATGAGTCTGGATTTGAACTAACCAGCACACAATGTATTGTCATATATATATATATATGAGTCTTCTCACCAAGACATTCCTAAGCTAATGAAATACCATGTCTTTATACTCCCCCAAAACTGAAAGTTCAAATGCTGTCATAACAGTAGATATAAAGACAAAAACATAAAAATGACTCCTGTTTTAATATGTTCTGGAGAATCTAGAAAATGTAAATTGAAGAAGCAATAATGATAGTACTTCAGTTTTTTGGAACATATGCTCTTTTATCAGTATGGGAACTTTATTGGCATAGAACCATATTGGTCAATTTGTGGCATGTGTGCTTAATCTTGCTGGAAGGGGCTGCTCCTCTCCCCCTCTCCATACATTTCTGAGGACATTTCTCTCATCTCCCACCCCTCTGCCCAGTCACCCAGTGGAAGCTCTTTTTTCCCTCTTCTCTCTGGCGAAAGGAGGGGGGGCTCACATGAGGCATGAGGGTTGCAATTTGGGTAGTCCATCTCTGAAAGGCTTGCCATCACTGTCAAAGGTCATTTTATATTTTATGAATGGTTCTTTTTACTAAATATATACATATTTATTTAGTGGAATTTATCTGAATGTTTATATATTTATGCATGTATATAGATATATGCATATATACAAATACTGATTTACATATAAAGCATAGATATGTGTAAATATGCAGATATATATTTCAACATAATTATGTGATATTGCTTTAGATATAGATAATATAGATTTAGATAATACTGTTATAGTTCTGTCATTTCAAACAATGGCCCTATTTGGGGTTTTCTTGATAAAGGCAGTGGAGTGGTTTGCCATTTCCTTTTCCAGTTCATTTTATAGATGAGGAAACTGCAGGAAGATGAGTTTTCCTGACTTCAGGTTCAGCACTCTAAACAGCTAGATGCCCCAGTTAGAGATAATATGAATATCCATTATAATTTAGATGATATCCATATAGATTAGGACATAGATGTAAATGTAGAAAGACATATCAAGTTTTATATATTATATACATATAGATGGTATATAAACACATTTATATAGTATTTAGTTGTAGTTTAGATACATATACTTTTATAGTTATATATGAAGATGTAAAATAGAAAAGAATTGTTGAATAAAAATTATTCTTTTGATATTTCTCTATCACATAGATTAGAATGAACTTCAGATGACAGTGTCACAATGCCTAGACTTCAAGCCTTTCCCCATCTCCAAGATCAGCCAGAGCTTGCCTTCCATTGGCATAGCTCTGAGCTGCTAGTAGCCACCTCTTCCACATAAAGAGATCAACCCCTACTGGTCCACCTTCATGAAATGACCAAAAATGACAATCCTGGCATGTTTTTATCAATACCTTTTTACATTTTATTAATATCTTTTCCTCCATAGAGGAACAAATGATAACTTTTAAATCAAATGTGGAACGTGGTCCAGGAGGTCTCAGAAGAACCATTCAGTTATTCTCAAATTCTATTGGTCTCATCTAGGTTCACCAAATATATTATTTTCTGTTTTATATCTACATATATAACTATATACTGAATTTCAAAGTTTCAACATTCAGTTATGGCTCTCAGAGTCATCTGAAAGACTCCATTAGGTTTTACTTTGGGTTCAGATTTTGTTCTCTAACCTACCCTATTACTCTAGTCTAAGACTTGAAAGTGAGAGGAATGGGCTGAATTTTGCTTTAAAGGTACTGTGGTTAAATTTGGTTGATGCTATGTGACCATCCCTAAGAAATCAAGCAAATGCACATATCTTTCCTTCAAATTAAAAAGAAAGCATGAAGGAAAAAAAGAGCAAAGTTTTGATTCAATTCAGAAGATAGAATGTCTTAATGGTGCCTGTCGACACAGAAAGTCCATTCAATAATGCCAGTCAGATGAGAAACCACTTAGGGTAGCAGGCATGTGGTGGATTTAAAATAGCTTTCTGTAGGATATAAAGGTCATTGAGGCAGCAAACTTCTTAAAGGAGAAGACAATGCATTTCATGCATGATAAACCAAGCCTGAAACAGGACATGTTGACCATAGGAATAGATAATCCCAATTGAGTGGAAATATACCCAGACATCATTTGCTGATTTAATGGCATGCGAAAAGATGCTTTCCCAAGAAATGTACAAATTTGTGACTATCTTCCACTAGGGATATGCTACCTTGGAATAAAATAATAGATAACCATTATATAGCACTTAACGGTTTGCAAAATTCTTTACATATATTAACTTATCTGAACATGACCAAAATTCTCTAAGGTAGGTGCTTTTATTATTCTCCACTTTCACAAATAAAGAAATTGAAGCAGGAAGTGGTTAACTAACATCTCCAGGATCATAAAGTTAATAATTTTCTGAGGCAGGATTAAAATTCAGCTATTCTTGACTCCAATTCCAATGCCCTATTCACTGTACCACCTAGATGAGACCAGTAGAATTTGAGAATAACTGAGTTAAACTGTAAATATGGAATCATTATCCTTTCTGTATCACTTCTTGTTACTGACAGGTAAAGGAACAGCTGGGGGTGTGGTGGGGTATGGAGGAGTTTTGCTTCCTGAACCATAGAAAAGGCATCATTCTTTTTTCCCTTATTAATGGGACTTATCAATTCCAGGCTAGGAACTCCTAGAGGACTTAATGTGATTGTTGTTATGTGCCATGACCTCATTAACAGAGTGAATTAGAACAGACTGGCAATGCTTATGTTAACTAATATGAATCTCTAGTCATGGCAGGAATTTAGGAAAAATAGTCCCTAGAAGTAAGCTGCTTATTTATTATTTCTGCTTTCTTAAGTTGTACTCTGTTTCATTAATGGGTTAAGTCCAAATGCCTATGATAATTACACAGGACAAGAAAAGGGATGAGGAACAAAATCTATCAAAAATCCAAATCCTGATGGAGGCTCATAGGGCCCACTTATTCACCTTTTTAAAAATTAGAATAAAATTCAATCCAGTTCAGTTCAATTCAACAAGAATTTATTCAAGAATCATATACAAGGCATTGATTGTTCTTTTGCACTGGAAATACAAGGACAAAAATGAAAAAGGGATTTGATAATAAAAAAATTTCATTTTACAGGGACATAAATGTCAGTGGTCACAAGAAAATTTGAGTCAAAAGAGATGTCATTGAAAAAAAGAGTTCTTACAAGAGACACCACCTGATATGAACTCTGAAAGAAGTGATCAAATTTGGAAATTGATTGAATATGGGTGAGGAGAGAGAATGAATTGTTGGGAATGACACCTTATTTTTAAGCTGAGGTGACTTGGAGAATGCTCATCCATTTCCCATTTATCTATAATAGAGTTCACAGTCAGGAAATCCCATAAACCTCTTCATGGTGAGGGAGGGCTTGGGCTATTATTTTTCTCCACCTGGACCTTTGCATCATGACCCATAAACCCACAAGTCTGGTATTTCTTTCGTCTCTATTAGCCCAATTTTTCCCGACTTTAAATAAAAGAGTATTATAGGCAGCTATCATCAAGTGAGCTTCAAAAGCTTAGAATGGTGAGCCACCAGAGAATTAAGAGTCAGCCCATGTTGTATTTTGTAGACAATTAGTCTATTAGCAAGACTACAAAGAATGACTTTCTAGATTTATCCCAGAGTTCCTCTGCCATTTGGGGAAGCAAACTTAGTAAGTTTTACTATGTAAAAGTAGCTTTTTGTTGTGAAAATTAAGTTTAAGCTTAAACAGTCTTAAATAGTTAAGCACTGGTTCCTGGTTAAGATGGTGGCAGAGTAAAAAGCAGCTGCTTAAGCTCTCCTAACCCACGCATATAGGATTCCTCAAGAAGACATAAAAGCAAATCCAGATGAATGAAGGGATCCCACAACAGGGTACACATGAATCGTGGCATTTCCATGCTATAAAGGGGTGAAACAGCTCTCACTAAAATGCGAGCTAAGCAACCCCCTACCCCTCCACACTACCTACAGTGCCAAAGCCAGCTCAAAAGAGTTAGTGCAAGTTTTGGGCACCCATTAAGTCATTGGCAGCTACCTGGCACCACCAGGGCCTGCTCCTGAGAGCAGTAAGACTTAAGACCCCAAGGGGCTAAAGAACACATCGACTTTGAACACAGACCGTGAACGCAGGTGAGGACAGGGATCCTGAGTGCAGGCCCTGACATGGAGCCTGAGCTCATGCACAGACCACAAGTGGGGATCCAGTGAAGAGGGGTGCATGACTGTGGAAGCAGTGCCCTGAGACTGTTAAAGGAGCTTCAGGAGGAAGAACAAGCAAGGGGACCACCAGGAGGCTTGACACTAAGAAGAACTAGGCCTGAGACCCCAGGAGCCTAAAGAGCTCAGACAGACCCAGGGCATGAGGATAAAGCTGAGAAGGCGCTGGGCTGAAAATGACAAGACAGACACAGGAACCCCAGAAGAGAAAGATCAAGAAGAAAGATTTAACACTAGACAACTATTACACAGAAAAAATCCAGAAAATAGAGCAACAAGCAGAGGATAACAAACAAGTAACCATATCCAAACCTTCCCAAAAAATTGAAAACTGTTGACAAGGTGTTGAAGAGTTCAAATCTGAGATTATGAGAAAGATGGAAGAGAAATGGCAAGAAAATAACAGTTTAAAAGACAGATTTTCACAATTGGAAAGTGAGGCAAGTAAATTGAAGACAAGAAATGACCAGATTGAAAAGGAAAACCAGTCTCTAAAGACTAGAATTGGGCAAGTAGAAGCCAATGATCTCTTAAGACAGCAAGAACAAATAAAACAAAGTCAAAAGACTGATAAAATAGAAGGAAACATGAAATATCTCAATGAAAAATTGACAGATTAAGATAAGAGCTCTAGAAGAGACAATTTGAGAATCATTGGTCTTCCTGAAAAAGCAGAAATTAATAGAAAATTGACTCCATACTAAAAGAAATTATTCAGCTAAACTGCCCTGAAGTTCTACAACGAGAGGGCAATATAGACATTGAAAGGATCTATAGATCACTCTCTACACTAGACCCTCAAAAGACAAACCCCAGGAATATAATAGCCAAATTCAAGAGCTTTCAAGTAAAAGAAAATTTTTTACAAGAAGCCAAAAAGAGACAATTCAGATATGAAGGAGCACTAATTAGGATCACAAAGGATCTGGCAGCCTCCATGCTAAAAGACCACAAAGCTTGGATCATGATATTCAGAAAGGCAAGAGAACTGGGTCTACAAACAAGGATCACCTACCCATCAAAACTGACTACATATTTGGGCATTCAACAAGATAGAAGATTTCCAGGTATTTGCACAGAAAAGACCAGGACTAAATGGAAAGTTCAATATCCAACCACAAAAATCAAGAGAAACATGAAAAGGTAAAAAAGAAACAGAAGGGAAAGTAATAAAACCCTTATTTTTCAAATTTGCCTCTTTAAGGGCTTCAATAAGATCTAATTATTTGTAATCCTATGTAGAGAAATGTTACCTGTAATTCTCTGTAGTGAACTCTATTCACTATGATAGTAATTAGAATAATTATTCATAGGGAGAGATTGGAATAATAAATTATCTAAGATGATATGGGGAGTGGAAAAGAGGGTGTTGAATAGTAGAGGACACCAAGAGAAACTTGAACTAATAAGAAAAAATAGGATATTCTATTACACACAAAGAGGGCAAAGGAAGGGTAGGGCATGAATACTATTATAAGAAGGAGAGGAAGAGGGCATTAAGAGGTAATATTTAAACCTTACTCTCAGTGTAATTAACCCTGAGAGGGAAGAGGAGCTTTATCCATTGTGATATAAAACTCTATCTAACCCTACTGAGAAAGTCAGAAGGGATAAACCAAAGGAAGCAGGGGAGTTGGGGGGGGGGCAAAAAAGGGAGGGGAGAAGAAAGGAAAGAGATTTCATTAGGCCTTAAAAATAAAGAGGGGAATAATAAGGGAGGGGGTAGAAAGGGAAGTAAATCCAGGGTGTGGACAAGGTTTACTGGCTTAAAGGAAACCACTGGTTTAAAAGACAATAGTTTAAGAAGAAGGGGTAGAACTAGGAGAGGATACCAAAATGTTGGTAAATAAACAACTGATAATTAAAACTCTGAATGTGAATGGGATGAACTCACCCATAAAACAGAAGCAAATAGCAGAGTGGATTAGATACCAAAATCCTACCATATGTTGTCTAAAAGAAACACATATGAGGCAGGTGGACATACACAGGTTTAAGGTAAAGGGATTCAGCAAAATCTTTTGGCCTTTAAATGAGAAAATGAAGGCATGAGTGGCTATTATGATTTCTGACAAAGCCAAAGTAAAAATAAGTATGATTTAAAAAGATAGGGCAGGTCATCACATCCTAATTAAAGGCAGTATAAACAATGAGGAAATAACAGTGCTCAATATGTATGCACCAAATGGAATAGCATCCAGATTCCTAAAGGAGAAACTGGCAGAGATCAAGAAGGAAATAGATAGTAAAACCATAATAGTGGGAGATCTAAGTATCCCTCTTTCAGATCTAGATGAATCAAATCAAAAAATAAATAAGAAAGAGGTAAGAGAGATGAATGAAGTCCTAGAAAAAATTAGAGTTAATAGATATGTGGAGAAAAATAAATAAGGACAAAAAGGAATACATCTTCTTTTCAGCTGCACATGGTACATTCACAAAGATTGACCATGTAATAGGACGCAAAAACATTACAAACAAATGCAAAAGAGAAGATATAATAAATGTTACCTACTCAGATCATAATGCAATAAAAATAATAATTAGTGAGGGCACCTGGACAGGCAAATCAAAAACTAATTGGAAATTAAATAATATGATTCTCCAAAACCAGTTAGTCAAAGAAGAAATCATAGAAACAATCAACAATTTCATTGAAGAGAATGACAATGATGAGACATCCTACCAAACTCTGTGGGATGCAGCTAAGGCAGTAATCAGTGGAAAATTTATATCCTTGAGTGCATATATTAACAAATTAGGGAGGGCAGAGATTAATGCATTGGGCATGCAACTTGAAAAACTAGAATGCAAGCAAATTAAAAATCCCCAGATGAAAACTAAATTAGAAATACTAAAAATCAAGGGAGAAATTAATAAAATCGAAAGTAAAAGAACTATTGAATTAATAAATAAGACTAGAGCTGGTACTTTGAAAAAACAGATAAAATAGACAAATTACTAGTCAATCTAATAAAAAAAGGAAAGAAGAAAACCAAATTGACAGTATCAAAGATGAAAAGGGAGACCTCACCTCTAATGAAGGGGAAATTAAGGCAATCATTAAAAACTATTTCACCCAATTATATGGCAACAAATATAGCAATCTAGGAGATATGGATGAATATTTACAAAAATATAAATTCCCTAGATTAACAGCAGAAGAAATCGAATACCTAAATAATCCCATATTAGAAAGAGAAATTGAACAAGCCATCAAAGAACTCCCTAAGAAAAAATCACCAGGGCCTGATGGATTCACAAGTGAATTCTATCAGACATTCAAAGAGCAAGTAATCCCAATACTATACAAATTATTTGATATGATGAGCAAAGAAGGAGTCCTATCAAATTCCTTTTATGACACAAATATGGTACTGATTCCAAAGCCAGATAGATCAAAAACAGAGAAAGAAAACTACAGACCAAACTCCCTAATGAACATAGATGCAAAAATCTTAAATAGAATACTAGCAAAGAGACTCCAGCAAGTAATTAAGATCATCCACCATGATCAGGTGGGATTCATACCAGGAATGCAAGGATGGTTCAACATTAGGAAAACCATTCACATAATTGACCATATCAACCATCTAACAAACAAAAATCACATGATTATCTCAATAGATGCTGAAAAAGCCTTTGACAAAATAAAGCACCCATTCCTATTGAAAACACTGGACAATATAGGAATAGAAGGACCTTTCCTAAAAATAATAAACAGTATATACCTAAAACCATCAACAAGCATCATAGGCAATGGAGATTAATTAGAAGCCTTCCCAATAAGATCTGGAATGAAACAAGGATGCCAATTATCATCTCTATTATTTAACATTGTGCTAGCAACACTAGCAGTAGCAATTAGAGAAGAAAAAGAAATTGCAGGTATCAAAATAGGCAATGAGGAGACTAAACTATCACTCTTTGCAGATGATATGATGGTCTACTTAAAACATCCTAGAGAATCAACTAAGAAGCTTGTAGAAATAATCAACAACTTTAGCAAAGTTGCAGGATACAAAATAAATGCACATAAATCATCAGCATTTCTATATATTTCCAACACATCACAGCAGCAAGAGGTAGAAAGAGAAACACCATTTAAAATCACCCTAGACAATATAAAATACTTGGGAATCTATCCACCAAAACAAACACAGCAATTATATGAAAACAACTACAAAACACTTTCCAAACAATTAAAACTATATCTAAACAATTGGGAAGCCATTGAGTGCTCATGGGTAGGACAAGCTAACATAAGAAAAATAACCATTTTACCCAAATTAACTTACTTATTTAGCACCATAGCTATCAAACTACCAAAAAACTTCTTTACTGAATTAGAAAAAACTATAACAATATTAATTTGGAATAACAAAAGATCGAGATTATCAAGAGAAATAATAAAAAAATGTGAAGGAAGGTGGCCTAGCAGTACCAGATATTAAACTATACTATAAAGCAGCGGCAAACAAAATGGTTTGGTACTGGCTAAGAGACAGAAGGGAGGATCAGTGGAATAGTCTTGGGGTAAGTGACATCAGCAAGACAGTGTATGATTAACCCAAAAAGCCCAACTTTGGGGACAAAAAATCCTCTATTTGACAAAAACTGCTGGGAAATTTGGAAAACAATATGGGAGAGATTAAGTTTAGATCAACATCTCACACCCTACACCAAGATAAATTCAGAATGGGTGAATAACTTGAATATAAAGAGGGAAACTATAAATAAGCTAAGTGAACACAGAATTGTTTACTTGTCAGATCTCTGGGAAAGGAAAGATTTTAAAACTAAACAAGAGTTAGTGAAAATTACAAAATGTAAAATGAATGATTTTGGTTATATCAAACTAAAAAGCTTTTGTACAAACAAAAACAATGCAGCCACAATCAGAAGGGAAACAACAAATCAGGAAAAAAAACCTTTATAACAAAGAACTCTGACAGTGGTCTAATTACTCAAATATACAAGGACTTAAATCAATTGTATAAAAAAATCAAGCCATTCCCTTATTGATAAATGGGCAAGGGACATGAATTGGCAATTTTCAGATAAAGAAATCAAAAGTATCAATAAGCACATGAAAAAGTGTTCTAAATCTCTAATAATTAGAGAAATCCAAATCAAAACCACTCTGAGGTACCACCTCACACCTAGCAAATTGGCTAAAATGATAGAAGGGGAGAGTAATGAATTTTGGAGGGGATGTGGCCAAATTGGGACATTAATGCATTGCTGGTGGAGTTGTGAATTGATCCAACCATTCTGGAAGGCCATTTGGAACTATGCTCAAAGGGCTATAAAAGAATGCCTGCCCTTTGAGCCAGCCATAGCATTGTTGGGTTTGTACCCCAAAGAGATCATAGATAAACAGATTTGTATGAAAATATTTATAGCTGTGCTTTTCGTGGTGGCAAAATACTGGAAATTGAGGTCATGTCCTCCAATAGGGGAATGGCTGAACAATTTGTGGTATATGCTGGTGATGGAATACTTTTGTTCTCAAATGAATAATAAATTGGAGGAATTCCATGTGAACTGGAAAGACCTCCAGGAATTGATGCAGAATGAAAGGAGCAGAGCCAGAAGTACATTGTACACAGAGACCAATACACTGTGGTAAAATAGAATGTAATGGACTTCTGTATTGCCAACAATTCAATGACCCAGGACAATTCTGAGGGATTTATGGAAAAGAATGCTACCTACATTCAGAGGAAGAACTACAGGAGTGGAAACACAGAAGAAAAGCAACTGCTTGAACACATGGGTTTAGGCGGACATGTTTGGGGATGTAGACTCGAAACTACCACATCAACGCAACTATCAACAATTTGGAAATAGATGTTGATCTGTGACACATGTTAAAACCAGTGGAAATGCGCATTGGCTATGGTGGGGGGTTGTTGGTGGAGGAGTGGGTGAAGGGGAAAGTAAGAGCATGAATCATGTAACCATGTTAACTTTTCTAAAAAATATTTAATGTTAAAAATAATCATAAAGCACTCAGTAGTGTGAAGGGGAAACATGTTTCAGGTGAGGGGGATAAATTTTCATAATTATGTTCATGCTATAATTTTGCATTAAGTGTCTCTTCATAAAAGCTACGCAATGTTTATGTTGTTTAAAAAGAACTGAGACACTAAACACTGGCAGTTAACTGAATAGGGGAAACTCATCAGAATGAGGACTCGAATCCACAGAATTAGAGTGGAATCACCCTACCATTTCAAGGGAACTTTGGAACCCTGATGAGATGTAATGAAGTTAATATTTGGAACCTGATAAGCTATCATACATTTGGGTTGAGAGTAAGAATATTGCTTCAGAAGCATGGTTGAAGCTTGGGCAAAGACCTAAAGGCCAGAAATACCAAGATCTATAATCAAGGAGTTGGCCAATAGGATTTGAATGCAGAATATATGAAGATAGTGGAGGGATGGGGGACAGTGTTAATATGGAATAAGTCTGGAGAGATAAACTGAGAGCTAAAATTGCTCAAGGCATTAAATCCCAAACTGAGGAATTTGCCTTTTAGTCCAGAGGAATTAGAGAATCACTCAAGATTTTTTTTGAATAAGAGATTAGTATTGTTATACCTGTGATTTAGGAAGATTGACTTGGTAAGTGGATTGAGGATAGATTCAAAAGGAGAATAACCAAAAGCCAAGTAACCTATATAATATCCACTCACTTGCAGCAGATGAACTGTCATGGATTTTTGCCAAACTAGACCCCTACTCCTTTCAGGGAATCAGCATGATTTCTTACCTCCTTGGATTCACATAATCCATCCACAATGCCAGGAATGAACTCTTTCCTCTTCTCCTTTTATGTTCCTTATTTTTCTCTAAGACTCCATTCAGATGTTATTTCTCCTTACATCCTCACTTGATCTCTCCCCTCTGTCAAAATCTTAGTGATATTTCCATCTTCAAACATTAGTAGAGTACTTTGTTTTATCTGCTATACTCCCCTCCTTTGTTCCTTATATTATACAGCATATGCCAAAAGTCTTAATGCAGTATTAAGCGTTAGTACACTAAAGTTCATTTAGCAATGTTTCTGAATTTCAATGATCAAGAAACTCCAAGACACTAAAATAGGAATAAGAAGGATATAATATAAAGACAAGCTGAAATAATGGATTCCCTTTGCTTACGCATTTTGTGGCAATATTTGTTGTAGTAGATGAACTATCCCATAGAGCAGTGGTTCCCAAACTTTTTTGTCCTACCCCCCCTTTCCAAAAAAATATTACTTAGCACCCCCTGTCACATACTATCACCACCCCCTTACAGTTATTCACTGCCCCCAAATGCCCCTGTGACCATCACAGCCCCTCTCCCCAGATCGCTGAAGCATCCACCAGGGGTGGTGGCGCCCACATTGGGAATCATTGCCCTAGAGGAAACAGAACACTTTAAAATTCTTACATTATGCCAATCAACCAAACATTTTTGAATGTTTACAAAATTACCCCAGAACTATATTGTATTCTGAGGAACAGAGAACTCTAACCATATATGATCTAATTCTTATCTCTAAGGTGCTTATAATCTAGCTAAGGAGATATAATCTATACAAATGAAACATTTAGTAATGAGTCTAAATGAAATCAATTAAGGACTAAATTATATGAGAAAATTATGTGAGAAAACAGGTTTGGTAGGATTTCAGAGAAGAGAACTGGAAAATAGTATTTGGGAAGGTTTCATGAAAAGGCAGAATTTAAAATGATACTAGAAGGGCAGCTGGGTAGCTCAGTGGAGTGAGAGTCAGGCCTAGAGACAGGAGGTCCTAGGTTCAAACCCGGCCTCAGCTGCCACTTCCCAGCTGTGTGACCCTGGGCAAGTCACTTGACCCCCATTGCCCACCCTTACCACTCTTCCACCTATAAGACAATACACCGAAATTAAGGGTTTAAAAAAAAATTTAAAAATAAATAAAATGATACTAGAAGATAGAGGAGGATTCATTTATACCAGTGATTCCCAGGAGGGCAGTGACGGCCATAGGTGCATTTATCTTTCCTTTTAATTGTTATTAAAATTTAAAAAATTAATTTCCAGGGGGCTAAGTAATATTTTTTCTGGAAAGGGGGCAGTAGGCCAAAAAAGTTTGGGAGCTACTGATTTAGATAAAGGACCATGACACAACATTCTAGAAAACTGGAAAATACAAATTCCCTTTGTCTGAAGTGCTGACCATTCCTATATATGAACCTTAGAATTAAAGAAGTTAGGCCTGAAAGAAAGAGACCTTAGAGATTCTTAGTGACAATTTGAAATAATTATGGAAAGTTTTGAGAACAGCAAATAAGAGGTAGAATTAATGTTGGTGAGCAATGAAAATGCCCTCCAAAGCTTGAAATTCAGAGTCATCTTCTATTTGGCTCCTATCTACTTCTCCAAAAGTCTTTCATACCATTCTCCTAGGTTAAGTCTATATCCCAGTCAATTCTCTTTTTTATTTTAAATAAATACTCCTGCTGCTATTTTGTGATGAACCTTTTCCTAGTATTCTCTCCGTGGTTATCCAAGGTACCTTCAAGGCAAAATTCAAGAACTATTTTATATCAATAAATGTAGATATAAAGAGATATAGATAAATATATATACACACATATATATTTACATGCATATATGCACATATTCATTAAATATATGGTAGTTTCAATTTATTATTTATTATGTTATTGTTATTTATTATAAATTATGGCTCAATAGATAGTGCATTAGAGAGAGTATCAGCACTGGAGGCAGGAAGGCTTATCTTCCTGATTTTAAATCTAATACTTACTAGCTGCATGACCCTAGGCAAGTCATTTAACCTTGTTTACTTCAGTTTCCACATCTGTAAAATGAGCCAAAGGAAATGACAAAACACTTGAGTATCTTTGCCAAGAAAATCTCAAATGGTGTCATGAATAATTAGACATAGGTGCAGCTGGGTAGCTCAGTGGATTGAGAGCCAGGCCTGGAGATGGGAGGTCCTAAGTTCAAATCTGACCTCAGCCACTTCTCAGCTGTGTGACCCTGGGCAAGTCACTTAACCCCCATTGCCTAGCCCTTATCACTCTTCTGCCTTGGAGCCATTACACAGTATTGACTCCAAGATGGAAGGTAAGGGTTTAAAAGAAATAAAAATAAAAATAAAATAATAAAAAAAAGAATTAGACATAACTGAAAAACAACTCAACAACATTTTTAAAAATTATTTACATAATCTTTTCTGAGTTTAGTTTCCTCATTTATAAAATGAAAGAGATAGACTAAATAGGCTCTAAGATTGAATGAACAGATGAAAAAATAATTCTTGGTTCTGACATTCAGTGATTCAGTAACTCTGTATTCTCTGTCTTTTTAACTAGATTACTAGGACAAAAAGAGTGAAGTTTGGGGAACAGATTTTTCTTCATGGAAGCCAAGCAGTAGAATTCTGACTTCATTCACTAGACAATAAATTAGTCCTCATAGGCATTTGAGGAGAATGGCGAGGTGAAAAATATTCCAGGACTGTTAATATGGAAGTCAGAATAAGTATCATTTCACTATGTTGAAGTAGAGATGGAGATGAGTAAGAGTGGAGGATAGTGAAAAGGACCTGGAATCAGAAGACTTAGATTCAAACCTTTTTTTCTCATATTTATTAGTTATGAAGGTAGGAGTAAATCAGTTAATCTCTTTGAAATGTGAGGTTTTTATTTGTTGTTGATTGGTTGCTTGATCATGTCTGAAACTCTGGGATAGCCCATGAGGTTTTCTTGGCAAAGATACTGGACTGTTTTGCCATTTCTTTCTCAATTATATCTTCATTTTCATTAAACTTTGATTTGTTTTTCAATCTTTTTAAATATACATTTAAAATTTTTTCTGATAAGGGTTCATAAGCTTCATCACACTGCCCACTGGGTCAAATAATACATGAAAGATAAACAACCCTGAGCATGTGTGACTAGGAAAATGATACTACCACGACAAAGAAAATTGGGTATAAAGTAAGACAAAAAATAATTTTCAATAAGTCAAAAAGTGAAAAAGAATCAGCCAAAGAAACAGGCTTGGGGAGGTCATCAGGACTAATGAATATGTGTATTTTTCTCTTTAAATATTATGTTATGCTGTTGTTTAAAATAACTCTCAATTAGCCATTTCAGTGCTGTGTAAACACAACCAAGAAAAGTTTTTTCTTGTTTTGTATTACATTTTCTTGTATCTATAAGAACTAGAATGTCATAACCTAAGTCACTGCTATTTTATCTATGCCTTTTTGGGCCTTTTATCCAGACCCATTATTGGCAGCCTTGAAGCTTTAATAACTCTTAAGTTCATTGAGCATGTTTAAGAAGATATGTGCTCTAATATTAGGTACTCTATAAGACTCTGGTCCTAAGAAGTGGGGAGAACTCTTCCTCTTGTACCTGCCCCCTGAAGATTGCTCAAAAATAGGCTTAACCTCTGAATGTAGGAAATAAAAGAGAAATGGCATGATGGAAAGCTATGTAATAAAAATAAACAAAATAGTTAAAAAATATTGATCCTAATTCTTCTATCAACTTGCATGTTATTTTGCCAATGTAAAAGAAAGATTCCTCCATGGTGATTTCATCCTAAAAAGTTGTTTTTCACCCAAGAGGTGAAAATATTTGTTTCATCAGTTGAACAAGGGTGAAGCTAAGCAGTTCTTTCTTTTAGCAATAGGTTTCTTTTAGCCATCTGAGCACCTACCAATGATGATTGAGTGTCTGGTCTCAAGTTGGCCTGCCTCCATATTAATAATGGGAAAACTCTTTTCAGCCTCTCCAAAACTGGTCTCAGAATTAGGGTACAAATATTTCCAGGAACTAATTTCCCACTTGATGACCAAAATACATTTTCCTTAGCAAAAAAAGTTTTCAGTAAAAATTTCCTTTGAGTTGTTTTGTTTTCTACGGAAACCAGTAAGTATAGTTGTCCAGAAAGGATAAATGAACCCAACTTTTTAAGGTTCACTGAAAGAGTTTGGGTTTTGAATCATCTCTCCTGGTGAGATTCTAACATCCCAAACTCTCAACTGCTCCCCTGCTCTGCCACTCTTGGTGTTTCCCCTTAATCTTCCTTTAGCTTAGCTAGATAAACACTGTCATCTTTCCCTTTTTCAAAGCTGAACTTTTATTCCTGTTATAAAAAAAATACACTGGCACCCCTTTTCCAAATTTCAACTGCATTAAGGAGGCAAAACAAAAGGATCTCTGAGAGACAATAAATGGCCAAAGGGAGCTAAATTTTTTATCCTGGTGTTCTCTCTGTTTGAAGAGTTCCAGGAGGATCTTGTTTATAATCCTATTGAAAATAAAGTGCTCCGAAATAAAAGCTGTTTGGTCTTTTCAAGCTAACGGCCTTTTGTTCATGGCACATTAATGGAGCAATTTTTAAATAATGACTTATTTTTTTTTCTTGTGAAAGATGCTTTTTGCCATCAGGAGCGGGTGCTTTATTTTCTAGGCTGGCACTCAGATTCATTAGTACTAGTTGCATCCAAGTTGTAGAGGTTTATTTGTTCAGCTGGAAATGGGACATTAACATTTTAAGAGGATGATGCATAAGCTTTTAGAGATAATATTCTCCCTGCCCTATTCTGTTGATGCTCTCTTAGAAATTGCAAAAAGCAGCAGATTCTCCCTTGGAAGTGATGAGTTTATAATAAACAGTTTATCACCAAGGGCATAATTTTCTCTCATTTCCCCCTTTTTCAAAAATAGAAAATTTGGGAAATGAATGGGAGGTTCCAGAAATTGAGAGACACAGAACACTAATCGGAACCAGAGTAACTGGGGAAGTGTGAGCAATCATCTCCATTTCTCACTAATGGATCTGCCTGTTATTGAGCATCAGTATCCCTGAGATCCAATCTGAGGACCTTATTTGGCTCCTTCAAAACATTTTTAAGACACCTGATGCCTTAGTCTCCAAGCAGAATACTGCAATCTAGGTTCATTTCTGCATGTCAAATTCAAAAGGACCTCAGAGAAAAAGAAACATCAATTAGGACAATGCCAGTCTGGCTTGTAAATACTCTACAAAGAAGGTCAACCATTCAACAAGATTTGATCTAGAAGCATTTCTATTTAAACCTTCCTACGACATTCTACTCAACACTTGGATGAATCCACAGAGAAAAAAGAGTCTAAAAAGCTTTTGATTGTCTAATTGGAGATAAAACAAAAAGGTAGCTAGTTTCTGTTTCATTAACTTTTGTCCTTTTCTATAACTTCTACTCTTAAAAATCTGTTTTAGTTTTCTAATCTCAAGTAATATACTGTAAAGAATTTGCCATCATCAATTTATCTAGTACTCTAGAATATTGTAGAATGAGATAAAATCTTATGTAGTATAATATGATAGAGTAATCCATCTAGAATTGATCTCAGAGTCAAGAAGATCTGCTTTCAAGTTCAGCCTCTGGCACATACTCACTGTGTGAACCTGGGGAAGACATAAACCTTTCTGTCTCTAGGCCAATGTTATCAAATAGAATGGATCCCTGGGGCCAGGGTGAGGGTGGGGATAGTTTATAACTGACATTTCTGACAATGGCCTAACTTTTCTAATATGTAAATAACTGAGTTAAGTTTATAAGACTACAAAACATTCTCCAAGTGACAAATGGTTAAAGGATATGAATACGTAATTCTCAGATGAAATTAAAACTATCTTTAGTCATATGAAAAAATGCTCCAGATCACTATTAATTAGAGAAATACAAAATAAAAAAAATCTGAAGTACTACCTCACAACTACCAGACTGACTAATATGACAAAAAAGGAAAATGATAAAGGTTTGAGTGGACGTAGGAAAATTGTTACACTAAAACAATATTGGTTTATTGGAGACTTCTGGGTTAAGATAGCTGTAGAGTAGAAGCAGCTTGCTTAACCTTTCCTAACACACAAATACAGCACTCCTCAAGAAGACATAAAAACAAATCCAGACAAACGAAGGGACCCCACAACAGGGCATAGCATTGAAGGTACATGGAATCAGGTCATTTCCATGTTATAAGGGGGTAAAACAGCGCTCACTAAAACACAAGCTGAGCAACCCCATCCCCCCACACCACCTACAGTGCCAAAGCCAGCGTACAAGAACTAGAGCGAGCTTGGGGCACCCATTAAGTCCTTGGCAGCTACTTGGGGTCACCAGGGACTACTCCTGAGAGCAGCAAGACTTAAGACCCCAAGAGGCTAAAGAACGCGGGGACTTTGAACACAGACCCTGAGCACATGTGCAGAAGGGGATCCTGAGCTCAGGTGTGGACACAAGTGAGATCTCAGATCTGAGTGCAGGCATGGACACGGAGCTTCAGAAGGAGGAACAAGCAAGGGGACCACCAGGAGGCTTGACCCTGAGAACAACTAGACCTATGACCTCAGGAGCGGAAAGAGCACAAACAGACCCTGGGTGTGAGGATAAATCTGAAAGGGCACACAGCTCACAATAGCAAGCCATCCACAGGAACCCCAAAAGAGAAAGATCAACAAGAAGAAATCTACAACACTCGACAACTTTTACACAGAGAAAATCCAGACAACAGAGTAAACAGTAGACAAGAACAAACAAAGAAGCATATCCAAACCTTCCCAAAATAATGAAAACTGGTCATGAGCTCTTGAAGAGTTCAAATCTGAGATGATGAGAAAGGTGGAAGATATTTGGCTAGAGAAGTGGGAAATAGTTCAAAAGGAAATTAACAGGTTAGAAGACAGAAACTCCCAATTGGAGAAAGATGCCCCAAAATCAAACAAAATGGTAAGAAAATTGGAAACCAAAATCTGGCAAGAAAATAACAGTTTAAAGGGCAGAATTTTGCAATTGGAAAATGAGGCAAGGAAATCGAAGACCAGAAATAACCAGATTGAAAAGGAAAACCAGTCTCAAAAGGCTAAAATTGAGAAATTAGAAGCTAATGATCTCTCAAGACAGCAAGAACAAATAAAGGAAAGTCAAAAGACTGATAAAATAGAAGGAAACATGAAATATATCAATGAGAAATTGACAGATCAAGAAAACAGGTCTAGAAGAGACAATTTGGGAATCATTGGTCTCCCTAAATAAGCAGAAATTAATAGAATTTTGGACTCTGTAATAAAAGAAATTATTCAGCAAAACTACCCTGAAGTTCTACAACAAGAGGGAAATACAGACATTGAAAGCATATATAGATTACCCTCTACACTAGACCCTGAAAAAGAGAACCCCCAGAAATATAATAGTCAAATTAAAGAGCTTCCAAGTAAAAGAAAAAATTTTATATGAAGCCAGAAAGAGACAATTCAGATAACAAGGAGCACCAATCAGTATCACAAAGGATCTGGCAGCCTCCACACTACAAGACCTAAAGGATTAGAACATGATATTCAGAAAGGAAAGAGAATTGGGTCTATAACCAAGGATCACCTACCCATCAAAACTGACTATATATTTCCAGGAGAAAGTTTGGGCATTCAACAAGATAGAAGATTTCCAAGTATTTGCACAGAAAAGAGCAGGACTAAATGGAAAGTTCGATATCCAACCACAAAAATCGAGAGAAACATGAAAAGGTAAATGAAAAAACAGAGGAGAAAGAAAGCAAACTCTTACTTTTTAAATTTGGCTCTTTTAGGGCTTCAATAAGATCTAATTATTTAAATTCCTACGTGGAGAAATGTTATGTGTAATTCTCTGTAGTGAACTCTATTCACTATTACAGTATTCACTATTATAATAATAAGAAGAATTATTAATAGGGAGAAGTTGGAGTACTAAATGATCTAAGATGATATGGGGACGGGAAAGAGTGGGGTGAATAGTAGAGGACACCAAGAGAATTTTGAATGAATAAGAAATATAGGATATACTATTACACACAAAGAGGGCATGGGAAGGGGAGGGATGAATATTATTATAAGAAGGAGAGAGAGAGAGCATTAAGAGGTAATATTTAAACCTTACTTTCAGTGTAACTAACCCTGAGAGGGAAGAGTAGCTATATTATCCATTGGGATATAAAACTATATCTAACCCTACTAAGAAAGTCAGGAGGGGTAAACCAAGGAGAATAGGGGAGTGGGGAAGTCAAAAAATGGAGGGGAGAAGAAATGGAGAAGGATTTCATTAGGCCTTAAAAATAAAAAGAGGTGAATAATAAGGGAGGGGGTAGAAAGGGAAGTAAATCAAGGGTGGGGACAAAGTTTAGTGGCTTAAAGGAAACCACTGGTTTAAAAGGAAATAATGTAAGAAGAAGGGGTAGAACTAGGAGAGGATACAAAAATGTTGGTGAATAAAAAACGGATACTTATAACTCTGAACGTGAATGGGATGAACTCACCCATAAAACAGAAGCAAATAGAAGAGTGGATGAGAAACCAAAATCCTACTATATGTTGTCTACAAGAAACATATATGAGGCAGGTGGACATACACAGGTTTAAGGTAAAGGGCTTGAGCAAAATCTTTTGGCCTTTAAATGAGAAAAAGAAGGCATGAGTGGCTATTATGATTTCTGACAAAGCCAAAGTAAAAATAAATATGATTAAAAAGACAGGGAAGTTAATTACAACATGATAAAAGGCATTATAGGCAATTAGGAAATAACAGTGCTCAATATGTATGCACCAAATGGAATAGCATCCAAATTTCTTAAGGAGAAACTGGCAGAGCTTCAAGAAGGAAATAGACAGCAAATCTATATTAGTGGGAGATCTAAATATTCTTCTTTCATATGTAGATAAATCAAACCAAAAAATAAATAAGAAAGAGAAAAGAGAGGTGAATGAAGTCCAGCTGCACATGGTACATCCACAAAGATTGACCATGTAATAGAAACATTGCAAACAAATGCAAAAGAGCAGAAATAATAAATGTAACCTTCTCAGATCATAATGCAATAAAAATAATAATTAGTAAGGGCACCTGGACAGGGAAATCAAAAACTAATTGGAAATTAAATAATATGATTCTCCAAAACCAACTTGTCAAAGAAGGAATCAGAGAAACAGTCAACAATTTCATTGAAGAAAATGACAATGATGAGACATCCTACCAAACTCTGTGGGATGCGGCCAAGGCAATACTCAGGGGGAAATTTATATCCTTGAGTGTATATATTAACAAATTAGGGAAGGCAGAAATTAATGAATTGGGCGTGAAACTTAAAAAAATTGAAAGCGAGCAAATTAAAAATCCCCAGATGAAAACTAAATTAGAAATAATAAAAATCAAGGGAGAAATTAATAAAATTGAAAGTAAAAGAACTATTGAATTAATAAATAAGACTAGAAGCTGGTGTTTTGAAAAAACAGATAAAATAGACAAAGTACTGGTTAATCTCAACAAAAGAGGAAAGAGGACAACCAAATTGACAATATCAAAGATGAAAAGGGAGATCTCACGTCTAATGAAGGGGAAATTAAGGCAATCATTAAAAACTATTTTGCCACAATACATGGAAATATATATAGCAATCTAGGAGATATGGATGAATATTTACAAAAATATAAATTCCCTAGATTAACAGTAGAAGAAATAGAATACCTAAATAATCCCATATCAGAAAAAAGAAATTGAACAAGCCATCAAAGAACTACCAAAGAAAAAATCACCAGGGCCTGATAGATTAAGAAGTGAATTCTATCAAACATTCAAAGAGCAACTAAACACAATACTATACAAATTATTTGATATAATAAGCAAAGAAGGAGTCCTACCAAATCCCTTTTATGACACAAATATGGTACTGATTCCAAAGCCAGGTAGATCAAAAACAGAGAAAGAAAACTACAGACCAATCTCCCTAATGAACATAGATGCAAAAATCTTAAATAGAATATTAGCAAAGAGACTCCAGCAAGTAATTAAGAAGATCATCCACCATGATCAGGTGGGATTTATACCAGGAATGCAAGGTTGGTTCAACATTATGAAAACCATTCATATAATTGGCCATATCAACCATCTAACAAACAAAAATCACACGATTATCTCAATAGATGTTGAAAAACCCTTTGACAAAATACAGCATCCATTCCTATTAAAAACGCTGAAAAGTATAGGAATAGAAGGACCCTTCCTAAAAATAATAAACAGTATATACCTAAAACCATCAATGAGCATCATATGCAATGGGGATAAATTAGAAGCCTTCCCAATAAGATCAGGAGTGAAACAAGGATGCCCATTGTCACCTCTATTATTTAACATTGTACTAGAAACACTAGCAGTAGCAATTAGAGAAGAAAAAGAAATTGAAGGGATCAAAATAGGCAATGAGGAGACTAAGCTATCACTCTTACAGATGATATGATGGTCTACTTAAAAAATCCTATAGAATCAACTAAGAAGCTTGTAGAAATAATCAACAACTTTAGCAAAGTTGCAGGATACAAAATAAATGCACATAAATCATCAGCATTTCTATATATTTCCAACACATCACAGCAGCAAGAGGTAGAAAGAGAAACACCATTTAAAATTAACCTATATAATATAAAATACTTGGGAATCTATCTACCAAAACAAACACAGGAATTATATGAAAACAACTACAAAACACTTTCCAAAAAATTAAAACTGTATCTAAACAATTGTAAAAACATTGAGTGCTCATGGGTAGGACAAGCTAACATAATTAAAGTGACCATTCTATCCAAATTAATTTACCTATTTAGCACCATACCTATCAAACTACAAAAAACTTTTTTACTGAATTAGAAAAAACTATAACAAATTTCATTTGGAATAACAAAAGATCAAGAATATGAAGAGAAATATTGAAAAAAAATGTGGTTAGGTGGCCTAGAAGTACCAGATATTAAATTATACTATAAAGCAGCAATCATCAAAACGGTATGGTACTGGCTAAGGTACAGAAGGGAGGGTCAGTGGAATAGTCTTGGGGTAAGTGACGTCAGCAAGGCAGTCTATGAAAAACCCAAAGACCCCAACTTTTGGGACAAAAAATCCTCTATTTGACAAAAACTGCTGGGAAATTTGGAAAGCAATATGGGAGAGATTAAGTTTAGATCAACATCTCACACCCTACACCAAGATAAATTCAGAATGGGTGAATGACTTGAATATAAAGAGGGAATCTATAAATAAGTCAACACAAAATAGTATACTTGTCAGATCTCTGGAAAAGAAAATATTTTAAAACCAAGCAAGACTTAGAGAAAATTACAAAATGTAAAATAAACATTTTTGATTATATCAAACTCAAAAGCTTTTGTACAATCAAAAACAATGCAGGCAAAATCAGAAGTGAAACAACAAATTGGGGAAAAATTCTTTATAACAGAAAACTCTGACAGGGGTCTAATTACTCAAATATACAAGGAGTTAAATCAAATGTATAAAAAAATCAAGCCATTCCCCTATTGATAAATGGGCAAAGGACACGAATTGGCAATTTTCAGATAAAGAAATCAAAAGTATCAATAAGCACATGAAAAAGTGTTCTAAATCTCTAATAATTAGAGAAATGCAAATCAAAACCACTCTGAGATATCATCTGAGATAGCAGATTGGCTAAAATGATAGAAGGGGAGAGTAATGAATGTTGGATGGGATGTGGCCAAATTGGGACATTAATGCATTGCTGTTGGAGTTTTGAACTGATCCAACCATTCTGGATGGCCATTTGGAACTATACTCAAAGGGCCGTAAAAGAAAGCCTGCCCTTTGATCCAGCCATAGCATTGTTGGTTTGTACCCCAAAGAGATAATAGATAAACAGACTTGTATGAAAATATTTATAGCTGTGCTTTTTGTGGTGGCAAAAAACTGGAAATTGAGGTCATGTCCTCCAATAGGGGAATGGCTGAACAATTTGTGGTATATGCTGGTGATGGAATACTTTTGTGCTTAAATGAATAATAAACTGGAGGAATTCCATTTGAACTGGAAT
Source organism: Gracilinanus agilis (assembly GCF_016433145.1). Classification (NCBI taxonomy): domain Eukaryota; kingdom Metazoa; phylum Chordata; class Mammalia; order Didelphimorphia; family Didelphidae; genus Gracilinanus; species Gracilinanus agilis. Next base: position 598,184,990 of record NC_058131.1, read on the forward strand.
GGTCCCTGGTAATTGATGTAGAGTGAAAGGAGCAGAGCCAGAAGAACCTTGTACACAGAGACAAATACACTGTGGTAAAATAGAATGTAATGGACTTCTGTACTAGCAGCAATGCAATGACTCAAGACAATTCTGAGGGATTTATGGAAAAGAATGCTACCCACATTCAGAGGAAGGACTGCAGGAGTGGAAACACAGAAGAAAGACAACTGTTTGAACACATGTGTTGAGGCGCACATGATTGGGGATGTAGACTCGAAACTACACACCAATGCAACTATCAACAATTTGGAAATAGGTTTTGATAGATGACACATGTTAACACCAGTGGAAATGTGCACTGGCTATGGGAGGGGAGTAAAAGCATGAATCATATAACCATGTTAACTTTTCTAAAAAGTAAATGTTAAAAAAAAGAAAAATCACTATTGGTGGAGCTGTGAACTGATACAACCATTCTGGAGAGCAATCTAAAACCATCCTTATAGTGCTATAAAACGTAAAATCCAGCAATACCACTATTTGGTCTGTACTCCAAAAGTACTAAAGCTAGGAGGAAAGGACCAAATTTTATAAAAAAAATATTTATAGCAGCTTTCTGTTGTGACAAATTACTGGAAATTGAAGGCATGTCCATCAATTGTGGAATGACTAAACAATTTGTGTTACATAATTGTGATGAAATATTATAGTTCTATAAGAAACGACAAGCACAATGATCACAAAAACACTTCAAAAAACCTTATATGAAGTGATACAAATTGAAAGTCACAGAACTAGGAACATTGTACAGAGTAACAATAATATTTTAAGATGAACTCTGTATGACAACTATTATTAACAAGGCACACATCCAGGAAATCTCCAAGTGACTCATGACAAAAAAGGAAATCCACCACCCTACAAACAATAGACAGAACTCAAATGCATATTGAAACATATAATTCTTCACTTTATTTCCTCCAGAAAATGTTCTCTAGTATAAGCAATGTGTGTCTTATTTCACATGAAGAACATGGAAACATATGTTGTAGGATAACATTTATAATCTATGTCATATCATCTCACTTGTGGAGAATTGGGGACAGATGGGAAGAGGGGGAAAATGTAAAATACAAAATACTGAAAATGATTATTAAAAATTATATGAGCATATAATCTGGAAAAAAAGAAATGGATCTTTGTCAGTAGCATTTTGACCTAGAAAACCACAAATTACCATTATGTCATATACTATTTTTCTTTATTTTCTTAAACATTTCCCAAGTACATTTTAATATAGTTTGGGCTACAATCTGGAATTCATCTGACAAAGATGTGGACATCAACATTCTAGAAAACTCTTGTTAAAATCATTATCTTGGACAAAATGGATGCCACCTTGACTGACAGGGCTGGTAGTTGAAGAGTTTTGGAATGTTCCCAGGTTCCCTGAGCCAGGGGAAGAAATCCGTTGTCCCCACCCTATAAATACCCCCAAGGAACAACAGTGTAGGGCTCAGAGCTCAGAGTTGAGATTTGAGCAGGCTTCTCTTGGAGCAAGAAGATGTAGAGAGGGAGATAAAATGTGGAACAGGTAACCTGTACCTGTACCTGACTGAGAGAGAGCTAGTGATAAATTAACGCCATTGATAGTAGAGCTGAGAATATATAGCTCATCTATCAACATCAACATCAATAGCTTTCCCTAATCTCTGGCTTGGCCGTGGCCAGGTCTGGTCAGAGTTAGTGAGAGGGTGAAGACCTCCAGTTTCTATCAGCCTAGCAATCTCCAGACTTGATCAACAATTAGTTTAGTAGCCAATAAATAGCAATAGGGTTTCCATATCCTCACACCTATCACCTTGTTTTCCTTTCCCCATTAATAATTTAATATAGTGATTTAACAACAATTACCTTTCCTGACTAAGTCACAGATAGACTGAAGGATTGAAGTGTGCCTAGTAATGTTTTATGCTAGTTCTCAAGAGATATCTTTGAGGGTAGTGTTGGGTACAAGCCATACTCACCAAAGCTAACTTCAGAAAGTAACTTAAAAATAAATAGGAGAAGCACGAGACCATGAGCAAAGCATCTCTCTAATTTTTGGTTAAGAATACCAGGATAAAATTACAAAGAAGAGGAAGCTTCCTACCACATGTTATTCAGAAAATAAGGTAAAGTTGGCAAAGGTTAAATGATTTGCCCAAGGTCACACTTTCAGTCTCCTTGCTAATATATTATTTAAAATTTTTGTATGTATATTCATTAATGAAATTAGACTATAATTTTATTTCTCTATTTTTATTCTTCCTGACTTAGGTAACAGTACCATATTTGTTTCATAAAAAGAATTGGGTAGGGTTCCTTCTCTGCCCATTTTCCCAAATAGTTTATGCAGTATTAGGATTAATTGTTCTTTAAATGTTTGATAGAATTCACTTGTGAATCTATCTGACCCTGGGGATTTTTTCTTTTAGAGTTCTTTTAGAGCTTGTTCAATTTCCTTTTTTGATATGGGATTATTTGATGATTCTATTTTCTCTTCTACTAATCTGAACAATTTGTATTTTTGTAAATGTTCATCCATTTCACTTAGATTGTCAAATGTATTGGCATATAATTGGACAAAATAGCTCCTAATAATTGCTTTAATTTCTGCTTCACTGGTGGTGAATTCACCCTTTTCATTTTTGATACTATTTGATTATCTTCTTTTCTTTTAAAAATCAAATTAATCAACACTATCCATTTTATTTTTTTTCATAAAACCAACTCCTAGTCTTATTTATTAGTCCAATTGTTCTCTTACTTTCAATTTTATTAATTTCTCTTAATTTTTAGGATTTCCAATTTAGCCTTTAAATGAGGATTTTTAATTTGTTCTTTTTCAAGTGTTTTTAGTTGCATGCCTAATTCATTGATCTGCATTTTCTATATTTTATTAATGTAAGCATTTAGAGTTATAAATATTCCCCTAAGTATAATTTTGGCTATATTCCATAAATTTTGGTGTTTTCTTCTCATTGTTATTATAATTAATAAAATTATTGATTATTTCTATACTTTATTCTTTTATGTACCCTTTTTTAGCATTAGATTATTTAATCTCCATTTAATTCTTGATTTATATTTTATGGAGCTTTATTGATTATAATTTTATTGTGTTATGATCTGAAAAGGATGCATTTATTATTTCTTCTTTTTTGCATTTGGTTGTAAAGTTTTTATGCCCTGATATAGTGATGGGCAACCTTTTAAGCTTGATGTGTCAGAATTCGCCAAAAAAACAAGCATAATTCAGGTGGTGTGTCACTTCAAAAAAAACCCCATAACTTCACGATATTTATAGTTTAAATAACATACTTCTCTGTATGGCCGCATATCATCAAAAATAGCTATGAGTGTCAGTGCTAACATGTGTCATAGGTTTGCCATCAGGTGTCTAATGCATGGTCAATTTTTGTTTAGGAGCCACATGCTGCTGAAAAGAAGTTATATAACTTTCTATTGCCATTCAGTTCTCTCCAGAGATCTGTTAGCTCCAACTTTTCTAAGATTTCTTTCACTTCCTTTACTTCTTTCTTGTTTATTTTTTATTTTTATCTAGATCTGAAAGGGGGAATTTGAGATCACCCACTAGTATACTTTTACTATCTATTTCTTCCTGAAGTTCATTTAATTTCTCCTTTAAAAATTTAGAGACTGTGCCATTTGCTACCTACATGTTTAATATTAATATTTCTTCATTGTCTATAATGCCTTTTAGCAAGATGTAATTTCCTTCCTTATCTCTTTTAATCAGTTATATTTTTTGCTTTAGATTTTTCTGAGATCATTTTTTTTACTTTAGATGCTACACAATAAATTCTGCTCTAACCCATTACTTTTACTCTCTGAGTGTCATCCTGTGTTAAATTGTTTCTTGTAAACAACATATAATAGGATTCTGGTTTTTAATGAACTCTGCTATCTCCTTCCTTTTTATGTATGAGTTCATCCCATTCACAATCATGGTTATGATTACCAACTATGTATTCCTCGTCATCTTATTTTCCCCTTTTGATCCTGCTCATTTTTTCTTTTCGCTCTGCCTCTCCTTACCAGTGTTTTGCTTTTATCTCCCCTGCAATTTCCCCCTCTTTTCTATTACCACCCTCATTCTCTTGTATTATTCCCCTCCTACTTCTCTATAATGTAAGATAGGGTTCTATAATTCAATGAGTACAGTGGTTATACCCTCTCTAAGCCAGTTATAATGAGAGAGTAAAGTTTAAGCATTGTGCATCACCACCCTCATCCTCTCCTCCACTGTAATAGTTTTTCACATCTCTTTAGGTGAGATAATTTACCCCATTCCATCTCTCCTTTCTCTTTTCTTTCAGCACAATCTTCTTTTTCACCCCTTGATTTTTTTACATATCATATTATCCTAATCAGCTTTCTTCCCCACCTTCTGTCTATATGTACTCCTTCTAACTGCTATGCTACTAAAAATTTTTAAGAATTAATAATATTCTCTTTCCATGTTGGAGTTTAACCTTATTGACTCCCTTAAATTGTCTCTTTCTTATTTGCTTTTTTAGGCTTCTCTTGGATCTTGTGTTTAGACTTTAAATTTTATGTTTAGGTTTGGTTTTTTCATCAGGAATGGATGGAAATCTTCTATTTTATTGAATGACCATTTTTCCCCTTAAAGGATATACTCAGTTTTGCTGGATAAGTGACTCTGGATTGTTATAGAGAACCAGCTCTATATTTCTGGGGGTTCAGAGTGGCGTTTAGTGGCGTCAGATTGAATGAGAACAGTCAGACTAAATGCTTAGCTCATAACTGCTCCAACTTGCCATGGAGTCTTGAGTTTAATATATACTGGTTTCACACAAAGAGCACAGAGAAAGAATCGCAGCTGTGAAGGGGTTACAAATTATACAAAAACCCATTAGAGTCTAAAAGTAGAGAAATAAGTCCAAGGTCAAAGGCCAAATTCCAACCACCAATTAGTAGGTGGTTAATTCTGGGAGCAGAAATATATTTCATAGATATGCTAAACAAATTGCATCCTGTACTCTTGATTTACAGGATTGCACCTGGTCAGATAAAGTCTTGTCTAGCTTTGTCTGTTTCCAGCCTTGATTGTCTAAGTAATATATTTTTTAGAGTTCAGGCTTCTTAATTATCAAGGAGAGAAATTGTTAACTCTGTACCTTCTTGTTTGTTAGGAACTTAAAACTTTTCAATAAGTATATAATGTTTTACCAATAAGAAAAGGTATGGATCATAAAAGGGGTCAAAAGAGGAGTCTTTGATTTTTATCTACTTGAGACTCTGTTTCTCTTATTGGTCTCCAAGAGATTATAAACCTAGATCTTTCACCTTCTGGAATATCATATTCTATGCTTTCTAATCCTTTAATGTGGAAACTGCTAATCCTGACTGTAGCTCCATGGAATTGGAATTATTTTTTTTCTGGCTGCTTATAGTATTTTCTCCTTTGCTTGGAGGCTCTTGAATTTAGCTATTATGGCTATTATGTTCCTATAAATTGTCATTTGATAATTTGTTTCAGGAGGTAGTCTGTGGATTCTTTCCATTTATATTTTACTCTCTTTTTCAAGAATATCTGGGCAGTTGTATAATTTTTTGTATTTTGAAGTTCAGGCTTTTTTTATCATGGCTTTCTCTCTTGGATCAATTTTCTAGGTCAGGTTTTTTTTCAATGATATGCTTCACATTTTCTTCTGTTTTTTAAAATTATTTAATTTATTTTTATTCTTTTGATTTTGTTTTATTGTTTCCTAATGTCTCATGAATATTAGCTTCTAGTGGCCCAATTTTAGTTTTTAGGAAATGTTTTTCTTCCAATAACTTTTGAGCCTCCTTTTTCAGCTGGACCATTTCTTTTTTAATTGCTTTCATTTCTCTTCCCTAATTTTCCTCTGCCCCTCTTAGTTGTTTGAAATCCTTTTTTATATCTTGCAGAATCTGATACTAATTCATATTTTTCTTTGGGACTTTGCCAGTGTTTGCTTTGCTTTCACTGTCCCTTTCTGTTTCTGTGCCTTGCTCTTTGTATCCATAAAATTTTCCCATCACTAGGTATTTTTCTTTTTAATGTTATCTCATTTTCCCAGTATTTTTCTTGACTTTCACTTTTATTTTTAAAGTATACTTAGTTTTCCAGGAGGATAGGGTACTTTCTTAAGCCTCAACTCTTCCTTGATGTTACCCTTAGCCTTATTTTTGTGTTTCTGCAAGTTTCAGTCTTCCAACTTGGTATGATGGCCTATGGACTGGGAGTTCTGAGAGCAACCTCCCTGCTGATTCAATCAGCCCCTGAGACTGCTGATGGCTCAACTTCATGCTTGGGTATTGGCTTTTTGTCTCATTCTGAGCTTGATTAGGTCTGGCATATAGCACACAAGAGACCTCTTTTTCCTTTGGGTTCTGCCTTGATCTTTGGCAAAGGCCAGTCAGGCTCCCACAAGCCAGCACACTGGGGACTGCCCCTGCCAGGGAGCAGGGTCCCAGCTCTGCATCAACTGAATGCTCCAAATTGGGATTCAGGTCCTTATCATAAGCCTTGGATGTGACCCCCAGTCTTGCTATAGTTCCACACAGATCAGCCTGCATAACACAGATTGCCCCAACTGAAATCGGAAGTTTGCTTGGAACTTTAAGGGGTGTGAATTGGGTTAAACTGCTATTGACCCAAGTAGGATCTCAGGGTCTATATGTTGGCTTGGGCCTAATTTCAGAATCTGGAACAGTAAATGTGGGGTGGGGGTGGGGCTTGTTGTTGTCTTGCTCCTTACTCCTTGCTATAGCTGCCTGCTGGCTGTGTTCCTCTCTCACCCCAGTGCCCCAAATTCTCTCTGCCTCACTTTCAAGTTTTTCTCTTCATGAAAGTTACTTCACTCTTTCTCCTTGCTGGTTCTTTCAGTCCTTTATTTGTTTTCTGGTGTTATTTTAAGATTGATTGAAGAGTATTCTCATGGTGGTTTAGAGCCTCCTTGCTTCTATTCCACCATCTTGACTCTGCCTCCTAGGTCACATTTTCAATAAGGGGAAGAGACTAAATTAAATATGAGATATTTTTTATTCCTATTCCAGTATTCTTTCCATGGCATGATACTACCTTTCCCATATGTGATGTGAATATCCTTACTTACGATTGCAAATAGTTTAGGATAATGCTCAACAATCCAATGCCATACTTAACCATTCAAAGAATTTTCATATATATTAATCCAGTTATTGAGGTAAGCCTATGAGATATCCTAATCTGAATTTGTATGTGGGTTTACTGAGACATGGATGTTAAGTAATTTTCCCATAGTTATACATCTATCACGTGACAGACCTGGGAATAGAAACCAGGTCTTTTTGTGGCACATGTAGGGATCCCAAGAAAGCAAATACACTGTCCTTTCTTGTCATAAAACACCTCTCCAATTGACTTGAGTTCTGAAAAAGAAAATACTTATTGTAGTTAAAGGAAAAGTCAGAAAATCAGTATCCAGAGAATATCAGACTTGAGAATATATACCCCCTGCTAATGTACTGAGATGTAAAGGTATAAAAATGTCCTTATGCAGGTGTGGAAGATGCCATGGGTGATTCATTTGGAAATCCCTCCATTTTTGAACTCGTGTTCTTTTATTCCAGCCTCCAAACTCTTTTCTTTTACTATTTTGTGGATTAATATTCATTTAATGAGAGAAAAGATTGTGTGTTTGAAGGCACTTTATTAACAGAGATGGAGGAACAAATTATGGACACTTTCATGTAGGTCAGCTGAGGACTTAATTGAGAACTCTGGCACTAAAAAACTCTTGTTTAGCTAAGGAAGGTTTTTATGGTGCGTTAATTATCCCTTTGGGAATTCATTTTCTGTCATTTTTCTTGCTTTCTTACCTGTCAGTTCTCTCCATCAGCTCTCCTCCCACTTACTGCATGACAGCATTGCCAGACTGGTGTTTCTACTTGTCATCTACCTGTCCATTTACCTCTGTATTTCTAGAGTGCCTATCATCAAGAATTTGGAGGCACTTTGACAGCAGTGTAAAATTAGTATGAAAGGCGAACGTGTGACCTTGTTGGATTCACCTCTTTGTTCCCCTAGTAGGGAACTGGAGAAAACAGAAGAGAAGATGAATCACAAGATGGGGTTTTTAATTTCTTCTGATCATTTCAATTGGAGTTATAAGGGCAAGGAAATTCATTCCCTTAGCTACTGTCTTGAAGATGGCTCCAATCAGAAGATCTTTTCAATCTTTCTGCTAATAGCATTTTCACGACAGCCCAATTTTTTCCAACTTTTATCATACTTTTTCCCAATTTGACCAATTTTTGATTAAACCAATTACAATTAATTGTTTTATTTTTATGTAGGTATAACTTGGTACATCTAGATTATACAGTAGATAAAGTACCAGGCCTGAAGTCAGGAATACTCATCTTTCAGGGTTTAAATTTGGCATCAAATACTTACTGGTTGTGTGACTCTAAGCAAGTCACTTATGAAGTTTGGCTCAGTTTAACAGTTGTAAAATGAGAAAAAAGAAATAGCAAATCATTCCAGTAGCTTTCCCAAGAAAATTTCAAGTGGGGACACCAGGAATAAGATACTGAAAAACAACAAACATAGTAGATATAACTCAAGTAGTGGATAGGGAATTGGACTCAAAGTCAAGACTATGTATGTGAGTTCAAATCCTCCTTCATTACTTATTAGCTTTTTGATCCTGGTGAAGTTATTTAACTTCTCTTTGCCTCTATTTCTTCATTTGTAATATGGGGAGTTAAAATCCTCTAAGCCACTAAGGACACTTCAAATTCTAAATCTGTCTCATATATACACATACAAATGTATACACCCACATGTATATTTATGTTTGCTTGTATGTGTTGTTTTTTTCTTGGCTCCATATCCCTGTCAGTTTTGCTTTCCCTTGGTATCCTTCCCCCACAGGGCATTTTCAGTATAACATACATTTTGCCTTCTGTTTGATATACAAACTATTTTCCCTAAAATATTAAGAAATTGGCAGTTACAGATAATATATGATTACCCAAAAGTCCTGGCAAATCAGTCAATAACGAGGAGCCTCAAGTCTTAAAAGCTCCCTAAACTACTGTATGTTTAAAAAAGAAAAAAATGGCACATCCTAAACCTTTAAATCTTTACTTTCCTCAGGATGCCAACAAACCAATGATCAGTTCTGTTATGAGGGTTGTAAGTAGGCTCAGCAGTCAATTTAGTTTGACTTCACTAAAACTGATTAGGCACAGGGGGTAAACTCTCTCTTTTTATTTTTCCTAAGTTGACCAACTTATTACCTTGCACTTAAAATGTATATTCTCATATATTTGGAGGTCTTCCACATTAGAATGTAAATTCTTTAGGAGCAAGGACCAATTCACTTTTGTCTCTGTATCCCTAGAACCAGCACAGTTCTAAGCACATAGTAGGCACTTAAATAATTATTGTTGATTGATTTAACTGCTTCCTTTTTGGAATCCAAATCTATTATTTGGTTTTAGATTGGAATCATTCCTTCTAGAATCACCTGATCTCTTATTTCGTGAATGTTATTCAGTACTTATTTATTAATAATTTAATGCAACAAATATTTAGCAATAGCTTTTGTAATACAAGGCACTGAGGGACATAAAAAGACACAGAAGATAAAGTCCTCTTTTTTCTTAAGATCCTATCAGTTTAGGATGAAAATGATGTGTATATAGTTATTATCTAAAGTAAAGTGCAAATGTACAAGGAAGCTTCAAAAAAAGTATTACATGATCTCACAGGAGGGAGGAGTTATTTTTGGCTATAGTATTGGAGTATTATGGATAGAATGAGTGACATTGGATCCAGACCTTGAAATCACTTTTTAGCTCTGAGTTTCATTCTTAGTTCCTTTTCTCTGAGCCCTGATAGACATTGACAAGGTAAGATTTTTTTGTTTGTTTGTTTTGTTTTGTTTTATTTTTCTGCTTTGGTTCTATAGATGCCATCCTTCAAGATCAGGTGAGTATAATTCAATTTAATAAGCATTTCTCAAACATCTATTCTATGCAAGGAAGTGTGGATAAAAATACAAAAACAAATACCCTTAAGCAGTTTCAATTCTGCTACTGGAGGATAACACCTCTTAGAAAAATAAATAGAAAATACATAGAAAGTAAATACTAGCTAGTTTTGGGGAGAAGAGAACAAAAACAATGAGATGCCGATGGAGAGCAGGAAAAGCTTAGTGTAGGATCTGGCATTTGATGCAAACCTTGAACTGAGCTATATTTTCCAAGAAATAGAAGGGTAGAAGATGATCATTCCACCTAATTTAGTAATATTACAGATTTAGAGTTGGACAAAATCTCATAGGTCTTTGAGTCAGCATCCAAATTTACAGATGAAGAAACTGAAGTTCCAGAAATATTAAATATATCACATAAAGAGTCATTAACAGTTTGACCCTCCTTCAGGGTCATACCACTAGTTTCTAAGACTCTATTAGATTCCATGACATTCTTTTTTTTAAACTCTACCTTTCCTCTTAGAAGCAATAATGTGTATTGCTTCCAATGCAGAAGAATAGTAATGGATAAGCAGTGGGGGGGGGGGGTAAATTACTTGCCTGGTGCCACACAGTTAGGAATTGTCTAATCTGGAGGGCCAGATGCAGTTTAACCCAACTCTAATTTATTTATATCTATGAGGAGAGACAGGGATAGGATACGAGAGTTAGAAATAGAACAGGAATCTATTACCCTAATTCTAATATTTCTAAATAAACCCCAACCCAACTGGCTGCTTTGTTTGCATCTTTTACTTAGTCTACCAAGGCAGACATTATACTTAACTACACTCAATTATTTTAAATAATATTTTCTATCTAACTAAACTATTCTAATTTATAAAATCTTCTTTAACCTTCTTCAATTAATATAAATGATCAAACTGTTTAAATAAGTGCCAGAATCTCCTAGCTGAGAGAAATTGACACAGGGTCTTTTTCTAAATTAGAGAGAGTAGCTAGAGCCTCTTCCTAGCAGCTTCTTTCTCTCCAAAGTCAGAGAAGACCAGGTCTCTAACAGCTTCTTTTCCCTCAACTAAAATCCGCTGTTCATCCCAGTTCAGACAAATAGCTCTCTAGCACCCCCATAGGTTCTGAGGGGAAAAGGGTCTCCTCAAAGTACTATGAAGAATAGGCATCAGAGTACTGAGAAGGAAACCTCCTCAGTAAATGAACTCTTAACTCTAATGATAAATCTTTCCTTCTTCTCCCTCCTCAAGTCTGTTCTTTTCCACTTCAACCACCACCAACTGTCAGATCAAAAGAGCTCCAAACAGCTACCCCTGTTCCCTGAGACTGCCAGAGAAATCAGTAGCCCAGAATTCTTTCTTCACTAGGTTTTATTCTCTTCCTTTAAAGGGCCAGAAACCAGCTCTCTCTTTTCCTCCTTCTTAAAGGGGACAGCGTAAAAGTCACAAACCCTTTCTCTGACCTAAAATCCCTGACTCTGAGATTCAGGAAGACCTGATTCAATCATAGCACTTACAGTCTATGTGACACAAGAAAATACATACAACTTCTCAAGGCCCCAAGTAACTTTATAAAAATGTTATTTGCAAAGCAGGTACCAATACACATACACAAAGAATACTTCCTCATCCAGATTTCCTTAATCCAATGAAACCATATGGCCACTCAGTTACAAATGTTAAAAAATGGTATAGAAGTCATGGCAATAAGAATACATGCCTTAGAGCCAGAAGACCTAGTTTGGTTTCTCAGTTTCATCACATAATTGACTTTGCATGACTTTAGTCAAATATCTTAGCCTCATTTTTCTGAAATTAAAATGGAGATGATAATAACTCTTACATTCTTACCTCATAGGGATTTTACGAAGACTAAATGACATCGTATCTATAAAACCTTTTATAAATAGTAAATATATTAAATATAATATATATGCATATATATTATATTTAAATATGCATATATATTATATTTAATATATTTACTATATATAATATAAATATAAATAGTCATATATGCCAGCTATAATTATTGTAATAATAACAATAATTGTTGATATTCACAGAATTTGTTTTTGCTGCCAGACTTGTCACAGAAGCATCCTATGAAAAATTTCTCCCTTAGGACAAACATTAGAGAGTCTTAATCACACATCTAAATAATAATAATAAATAATAATAATAATTAATAATAATATTAAAAAGTTATAATTACATAGCAATTTAGAACTTATAAAGGTGTTTTCTTCACAACAGCACTGTCAGGTAGGGATTGCAAATATTAGTGTCATCCCTATCTGAGATATGAGAAAAATGAAGTCCCTAGAAATTAAATAATTCCTTCATGTTTCCCAAGCTATGAAGAAGCTTAACAAGGATTGAAATTCAGATCTTCTAACTCTAAATTTTCTTCTAACTCCTTCTTTTAGCTTTTATGATGGTTCCTGCTCCAAACAGATGAGATATCTGGGCATTTTAGAATATTTGGAGAAAAATCATGTACATCTATAAATATATAGAAAGTGAATACAAGGGAGTTGGGAAAAGGAATTTATCAGCACCTGGAAAGATCAATAAAAATTCCAAGTGGAATATGGGGTTTGAGCTAAGTCTTGAAGAAAACAGGACTCTGAAAGATGAAGGGCTTAGGGAGTATATTACAGGCATAGAAGACACCAATGCAGATGGGTGATGGAAATTTGTATATGTAGAACAATAACTAGGCCACTATGTTTGGATTGGAGAGGGTATGGAGGAGATTTAGTAGAAGACTATAAGTATAGGAGGGAATTAACATAAAAAGTTTTAAAAGTACAACAAAGAATTTTTTGTTTGATTCCTGATATATTATGCTCCTGGAGTTTACCAAGTAGTAATGTGTGATGATCATAATTTTTCTTTAGGAAAATCACTTTGGCAACTGTGTGGAGAATCAATTGAAGTTGGGAAAGGTCTGAAGCAGAGAGACCAAACAGTAGGCTTGTTGCAATATGTTGGGTGAGAGATGATGAGAATCTTTCTGGGTAGTAACTGTGTTTTTGCTTAGAAGAGTTTGTATGAGAAAGATGTGAAGATAGGATAGAAATAACAAGATCTGAAGGCTGATTAAATATTTGGGGTAAGTGAGTAATAAGTTGAAAATGTCATCAAGAGTGTGAATCTTGGTGACTGGAAAGATTATGGTATCCTTGACAGTGATAGAAAAGTTGAGAAGAGGAGTTCTTTTAAGGATTGGAGTAGAAAGCAATGAGTTCCATTTTAGATATATTAAATTTAAGAAATGTACAAGATGTCCAGTTCTAAGTGCGCCATAGAAATTTAGTGATGCAGGATTGGGGGTTGGATTTTATAGATCTGGAAGTCATTAATATAAAGGTGATCATTGAAGCCATGAGAACAGATAAGGTCATCAAGAAAAAGAAAGTAGAGATAAAGGGAGAAAGATAAAAAAGAGTAAAAAGTTAGGATAGAGTCTGGTGCTACATTCACAGTTAGTGAGGAAAGGGAAATTTCTGCTATAGTGGCCCAATGAAATTCTAAATTCTCTATTCTTAGGAACTTTATATTCCAGAAAATACAACAAATCTGCTTAATGCTGATCTTCAAAAACAGAATTAATATAGATCTGGTAGGTTTAATCATACATATAACAGTTTAAGTGACATGGTGGGTAGTCTTAGAATTGGAGTTAGGAATATGTGTTTAAATCCTGCTTCAGATAATTATTACTTGGCTATGTAACACTAGGTAAGTCATAACACCTCTTAGCCTCAATTCTCCTATTTGTAATATGAGAATGATAATTGCAGCTGTCACAAGATTATTGTTAGGATCAAATGAGATACTATGTAAAACATTTTTAAACCCCAAAGTGCTCTATATAGATTAGTCACAATCATCAATAAACACTTATTAAGTGCCTAGTATGTTCTAGGCACTGAATTATTATTTCTAAATGTTTAGATGTTATAACACTCAACTAAAAATGAATAATAACTGTCTTGTAACATGCAATAATATTATTTATCTTGAAAAATAGGCAACAGGTAATTTGGGCAAAGTCATTCTTAAATATAGTTATAATCATGTCTGGGCACTGCTCATAGCTTTGTCTTTGGATAGCAACATCAGCAAAGTAACATAATAAGTAGAGTGCTGAACATGGCATCTAGAATATTTACTCTCAAATTTTGCCTCACAAATTTTCTGAATAATTCTGGGCAAATCATTTAATCTCTCTCCTTTTCAGTTTTCAGTTTCATTATATGTAAAAAGGGAATATTAATAACACCTGTCTCACCAGGCTATTGTAAGATCAAATAAGATAATATGTAAAGTGATTTGCAAACAGTAAAGATTTATATGAATTATAGGAAGAAAAAGAAAGAAGAAAAAGAGGAAGAACAAGAACAAGGATGAGGATGAGGACAACAACAGTCATTGTAGTGATGATGATGATAACAAGGCTAATCCTTGCTTTTTCATGGAGCAAATTCAGGGAAAGGGTATTTCTGTGGTGTAACAGAGAGAAGGGAAAATGAGAGACTGACACACAAAGAGTAATTTCACACCTTAAATTGAATTCCAACTCTTTCTATATTGATAGTCCCTGATTGAAAAAAAATCATTCTTTTTTGTAAATTATCATAGCACTTTGACTTTTCTGTGTATTATCCCAGAAAAGCCATTTACTTTAATACATTGACTCCTCTGAGGCAGGAATACTTGGGTCCAAGGGATCCCTCTGAGATAAATCAACTAAAGGATTATGAGAAAATCAATCAGTAACCAACTCGGGTAATTGTTGAAAAGTCTTTATGTTACATGCTTACCTTACCTCTCTTCCTCCTCCTTTCTGCCTCTTATATTCTCTGGCTTCTTTTAAGTCTCAGAAAAAGTCTCACATTATGCCTAAAACTATGTGTAGTCCTCTTTCCTTTATATACTGTTTACATGTTTACCTGTTGTCTCTCCAATGAGAATTTGAGCTCCGTACCAGCAAGAAGTTTTGTCTCTTTATTTATAGGTTTAACACTTAGCACAATTATAGGTACATAGTAGATACTTAATAAATCCTTATTCTTTGGATTTTATTTAAATTACAGAAGTGTTATAGATCAACATTGTTGAAGGGATTGCATTTTAAAAACTCACTTCCAGGGAATCTAGGTGGCACAGTGAATAGACCTTTAGTTGGGATGTCTTGGGTTTAAATCTGACTTCAGACACTTCATAGCAGTGTGACCCTGGAAAAGTCACTTAACTCCAATTACCTAACCCTTTACACTCAGAACTGATACTCAGTATTTATTCTAAGACAGAAGATACAAGTTTTAATAAAATTAATTAATTAATCAAAAGTACTTCCATAGACATACAAACTCATTCTTTAAAAATTTAAATATTACATCCACTACATTCATAGTTAAATAGGTATAGTAACTTAATCAGAGGATGTCACCCAAAGACTGCTCTATATTTATTTGAGCATATATTCCTACTAGATTGCAAATTCTTTAGTGATTGGTCTATGACCATGTCTTCTTTTTCATATTTACCTCATCCTTAGGGGATACAGACAGCCTGCTTTACAGATTTGCAAATTTATGTTGTAATGAGTTGTTTTTTTTCTTTTTTTTAAACCCTTAACTTCTGTGTACTGGCCCATAGGTTGAAGACTGGTAAGGGTGGGCAATGAGGGTCAAGTGACTTGCCCAGGGTCACACAGCTGGGAAGTGTCTGAGACCGGATTTGAACCTAGGACCTCCC
>NC_058131.1:598206953-598241732 GCF_016433145.1 Gracilinanus agilis
TGCCCATTATAACCTCTATTATTCAACATAGTACTAGAAACACTAGCAGTAGCAATTAGAGAAGAAAAAGAAATTGAAGGGATCAAAATAGGCAATGAGGAGACTAAGCTATCACTCTTTGCAGATGATATGATGGTATACTTAAAAAATCCTAAAGAATCAACTAAGAGGCTAGTAGAAATAATCAACAACTTTAGCAAAGTGGCAGGATACAAAATAAATGCACACAAATAATCAGCATTTATATATATTTCCAACACATTAGAGCAGCAAGAGGTAGAAAGAGAAACACCATTTAAAATCACCCTAGACAATATAAAATACTTTGGAATCTATCTACCAAAACAAACACAGCTATTATACGAAAACAACTACAAAACTCTTTCCAAACAAATAAAACTAGATCTCAACAATTGGAAAGCCATTAATTGTTCATGGGTAGGACGAGCTAACATAATAAAAATGAACATTCTACCCAAATTAATTTACCTATTTAGCACCATACCTATCAAACTACCAAAAAACTTCTTTACTGAATTAGGAAAAACTATAACAAATTTCATTTGCAATAACAAAAGATCAAGAATATCAAGGGAAATAATGACAAAAAAAATGTGAAGGAAAGGGGCCTAGCAGTACCAGATATTAAACTATACTATAAAACAGCAGTCATCAAAACAATATGGTACTGGCTAAGAGATAGAAGGGAGGATCAGTGGAATAGACTTGGGGTTAATGATGTCAGTAAGACAGTGTATGATAAACCCAAAGAGCCCAACTTTTGGGACATGAATCCACTATTTGACAAAAACTGCTGGGAAATGTGGAAAACAATTTGGGAGAGATTAGGTTTATATCAACATCTCACACCCTACACCAAAATAAATTCAGAATGGGTGAATGACCTGAATATAAAGAGGGAAACTATAAATAAGCTAAGTGAACACAAAATAGTATACCTATCAGATCTCTGGGAAAGGAAAGATTTTAAAATCAAGCAAGAGTTAGAGAAAATTACAAAATGTAAATTAAATGGTTTTGATTATATTAAGCTAAAAAGCTTTTGCACAAACAAAAACAATGTAGTCAAAATCAGAAGGAAAACAACAAATTGGAAAAAAATCTTTATAACAAAAAACTCTGACAGGGGTCTAATTACTCAAATATACAAGGAGTTAAATCAATTGTATAAAAAATCAAGCCACTACCCAATTGATAAATGGACAAGAGACATGAATAGGCAATTCTCAGGTAAAGAAATTAAAAGTATCAATAAGCACATGAGAAAGTGTTCTAAATCTCTAATAATTAGAGAAATGTAAATCAAAACAACTCTGAGGTACCACCTCACACCTAGCAGATTGGCTAAAATGAAAGAAGGGGAGAGTAATGAATGCTGGAGGGGATGTGGCAAAATTGGGACATTAATGCATTGCTGGTGGAGTTGTGAACTAATCCAACCATTCTGGCTGGCAATTTGGAATTATGCTCAAAGGGCTATAAAAGATTGCCTGCCCTTTGATCCAGTCATACCATTGCTGGGTTTGTACCCCAAAGAGATCAAAGATAAACAGACTTGTAGGAAAATATTTATAGTTGTGTTTTTTGTGGTGGCAAAAAACTGGAAAAGGAGGGTATGCCCTTCAATTGGGGAATGGCTGAACAAATTGTGGTATATGCTGGTGATGGAATACTATTGTGCTAAAAGGAATAATAAACTGGAGGAGTACCAGGTGAACTGGAAAAACCTCCAGGATCTGATGCAGATCGAAAGGAGCAGAGCCAGGAGAACATTGTACACAGAGACTGATATACTATGGTAAAATCGAAAGTAATGGAGTTCTGTACCAGCAGAAAGCAATGACACAGGACAGCTCTGAGGTATTTATGATAAAGAACACTACCCATATTCAGAGGAAGATCTGCAGGAGAGGAAACATAGAAGATAATCAATTGCTTGAACACATGTGTTGAGGCGGACATGATTGGGGATGTAGACTGGAAACTACCACACCAGTGCAACTAACAACAATATTGAAATAGGCCCTGAACAAGGACACAAGTTACAACCAGTGGAAATATGCGTTGGCCATGGGTGGGGGGAATGCGGGGGGTGAAGGGAAAGTAGGGGTATGAAGCATGTAAACAGGTTAAAAATGAAAATTAATAAATGTTTAAAAAAACATATTAAAAGAGATGAAAACAGGATTTAATCCAAGAATATAACTCCCAGATCCATTTGTCAATATCAAAAGTGTCCATAGGTCCTGTGGACAGCACTTAGCAAGCCATGCCTTTCCCTAAATTTTATGATGGAAATATTTACCAGCAGACATTAGTGTAGCCAGAGAAAGAATTGATTCCCAACCCACCCCACCTCTCACCAATGGCAGCTATGACATGAAACTTACTGGACACTTGGGTATCATCACTATCCATACTTACTTTAGCGTATTTTACAGAATTTTAGAGGAGGAGGAGAATGTAATTATCAATAGTTTGAGTCTTTTGTCTAAACAAATTTCATTGTCTTTTGTCCCAAATGTTCCCTTCTTCCCAGCATCCCTATTATTTTCAAGGACTCTATGGTTCTCCTGGTCACCCAGGCTCATAATGTTGGTGCCATTCTCAACTCCTCACTTAAACTCTCATTCATATACTTCATATGTTCACAAACGTTATTTCTGCATTCTTAGCATTTCTCATCTAAGTCCTTTCTTTTCTATCACATAGTGATCATCCTAATGTAGGTCTTTATCACCTCATACCTGGATTATTACTGATTGATTTCTATACCTCATGCTTCAATTCATTCCAATTCTTCTTCCATTCAGCTGCCAAAGTGATTTTCCAAAATTCAGAACTGACCATATCACTCCACCCTAGTCAATAAACTCCAGTATTGCCTCAAGAATCAGAAATAAAATCCTATATTTGGCTTTTAAAGCCTTTAACAAACTGGCCCTTTCCTACCTTTCTAAACATTTTATATTTACTCTCTTACAAATATTTCCAAGCTCAGCAACACTGACCTTCTAGTTAGATACCACATGGCTCTCTCCCAACTCATTGCCTTTTTATTGACTTTCTCCAATATCTTTCTTCACCTGTTCCTAATGGCTTCCTTCAAGGCCCACCTAAAATCCCACCTCCTGCAGGAGGTCTTTCCTGGTCACCCCCAAACCCTACTACCACTTTTCACACCATACCTCTGAGATATATGTGATTTACACTGTTGTTTGTCTGTCTTCCCTCTCCTTAAAATATGAACTTCTTAGGGGAAGGAACTGTGGGAGATTTGGGTCTTTTTATCCCTAATATTTTGCATCAAATAAATGTCTGTTGATTGACAGGATATAAGAAATAGTAAAAAAGTCAAGAATATTTAAATATTTTGCCCAGTTATTTAATAATTATTTAATTATAAGCTAGATATAAAGGCTGGATATGCAAGTGTCTTACTTGGGCTTCTTTTCCCCACAAATCCTACTTCTATCATATTATTCAAAAATCTTCCAAATGGTTTTTAACATCCCAAACTCCCAAGAAGCTCTGTGCCCTTGAAGAAATACATACACAACTTCATCTTCCCCACTCCTTCATTCTTAGTTGGGGTATGGGAAGAGAAAAAATGTAGAAAACATAGAATGACAGCAAGAAAAGTGTTGTGATAATGAGGTATAGAAGAGATTTAGTGAGATAATTTCTCTCAGCCGGATATGGATCTTTAAGGAGGTATAGAAAAAGAGAGAGACAGAGACAGAGACAGAGACAGAGACAGAGAGACAGAGAAACCTGTGTTTCCTTTCCTCTAAGTAGTGGGAAGTTGGGACAAGATTTATAGCAGCTTTCCAAAATAGAAACCATCATTTTTAGGACTGAAAGTGAATCTGAGCATTTACATTTAATTTCTGGGTGCCCTTTTAAAAATGCTCATTCTACAATTTCTATTGATTTGCCCATTTTTAATAAAACTTTATTCTGTAATATCTTGTAAGAGGGGAGATGGTGTTGAAGGAGGAGATCTCTATCTATTCATCTATCTATCTATCTATCTACCTATCTATCTATCTATCTATCTATCTACCTATCTATCTATCTATCTGTAGTTGATCTAATAATATGACATTGTCCTGGGTTTATTGAATGGAGTTTTTGAGCTAAAGGAATAAGAAAGTTACCCAAAGAATTCTTAGGTTCTGAGAACACTTCTAATCCCACGATTACATATGTAATATATGTTGTGCCAAGTATGCTGGAAGTTCAAGGGTCCTAGACTGTATATGTAGTGAAGTGATTTGTAGCAGCTTTCTGGATTAGGATTCAAGGCAAAAACATGATTATTCACCCTCTCCACCCTTGTTACAAAAAACATTAAAAAGCCCTTTGGCAGGGTTAACATTTATATAGGGTACCCCCAAATATCTTACTGCAGTTTTACACTACTGGACCTTAAAATTACACTTCAAGGATTATAGCAATTATTAAACACTTTAAGGATTATAGCAATTATTGAACATCTACTATATCCTAAACATTGGAGATAGAAAGACAAAAGTGTAATAGTTGTTTTTTTTCTCAAGAAGTTCATATTCTAAAAAGGAAGAGAAAATGTAATTTTAAATTATATATAGAACAGATACAAAATATGTAATAATAATAATGAGTATTTACATAAAGCTTTCAAGTTTATAAATCAATTTACTTATCTTATCTCATTTGATCCTCATGACAATCCTATGAGATATTTGCTGTTATTATTCCAGTTTTACATTGAAGACACTGTCTCTGGGATGAAAGATGTAATAAGTATTTGAGGTCAGACTTCAACACCAAGTCCATCACTGTGCATTAAACTTCAATGCTACCTCAAAGGTGCTGAATATAGCATAATTTTAGGACAAGGGTACTAATAGCTGGGGGATCAAGTAAACATCCTGTTCAGAGTGGTATTAGAGCTAAATTTTAAAGGAAATTAGGAGATGCATGAGTCAGACAAGTGGGAAAATATACTAGGCAAGGTTTATAGAAGTACATGGTTTATTAGAAAAAGATATTCTATCTAGCATTGAAAGACATGGTTTTAAATACTATTTCTACTTTTTTGTTACATAAGTGACTATGAAGCCATTTTGCCTCGTCTTTTTCATCTACAAAATAAAAGGATCATGTGATCTTTAAAATCTCTTCCAATTTCAACTTGATGATGCATGCTTTGTGATAAAATGCAATTGTTTTGAAGATATACACTCAACTTTCCTGGCTTTCAGTTTCTTCACCTATAATAAAAGGCATTAGATGATTTCTGTATTCTCTTTTATCTCTGAAATTCCACAACCCAAGAAAAACACTATACTGTCATTTCAAAGCTCTGGGTTCAATTCTTGAATCTAACCCTATCAGCATGACTATTAATAAGTTGGTTCCCTCTGCAAACATCACATTTTCCATACATAGGTTGAGGACCTTCATTCAATGATATCCTAAGGTTCCATTCCTTCTAATATTCCTTAAATGTCAGCTTGAATATATGGGCAGGACTTTTCCCTACTTTTTATGCTTATCATCTAGTAAGTATCCCAGGGGATATAGTGGGCCTGGAATCAGGAAGATCTGAGTTTAATTCACAGCCTCAGACATTTAACCCAGGCCAAGTCATTTAGTCTCTGTTTGTTTTAACCCATTGGAGAAGGAAATAACAATCCACTTTAGTATCTTTGCCAAAAACAAAAACCCAGTGGACAGTATGTTCCACAAGGTCGTGAAGATTCTGATACTACTGAATAATAATATCTCCTTCCTATGAGATGCCAGCACTGGTGGTGGATAAAAGCCTCCCACCATTTGCAGCATGGTGATGTTCATATCCCAAGGGATTTCTTTGAAATTGTTAATTAAACCTCTAGTTTTGCCACCTCCCTCACCCCACCCCCAACATACACATTTTAAGTGTAACGGTCATATGTGCTCACTGACTCAGTAGTTAGAAATAATAATAGTAATAAGATCTTGTCTTGTGTGGGAAAATCTGACACTTTCTAAACTAACAAATCTAAATAATTGATATTAATTACAAGAGGTTTTAAGGAATAATCTTCCTGAAACAACTCTGAAATGAGAGGATTAGAAGGCAGAGATAATGCTCAGCAGCTGGTGGAAAGGCATTATGCAGAGGCGTGACTGACACCAGCCTATAAGCTCAGAGTCAAGGGGCTCCCTTTCTTCACTCACTTACTGTAAGATTTGCAGCCAGGACAGTAAGGTAACCTAAATGACCCCTGGGTTGGGACCATTTAAAACTTAAATCCCTCTGCATTCCCTCTCCTCCCAAATTTTACCCCAGCCTTGGGTAAATGTAAATTCCACTAAAATGAACCTAATTTTTTCTCTGACTTTCCCATGACCTGAATCTTACTTTGAAGTCCTGGGAACTTTTGGGGAAAAATATACAGGAAAGAAAGTGAAGATCTACTACATAGGAATAAACAGCAGGTGCATTTGGAGTTTGTGGGCCCTGTTCCCACTCACAGGGCTGGAATCTCAGGCAGCCATGACCACATTCTATATTAGTCAGTCAATTATATATCCGTCAGTCATTTAGTCAACAAGTATTTTTAAAGCAGTCACTATGTGCCAGAAACTGTGCTAATTAGCAAGGATACAAAGAAAAGCAGACAACAAAACCAGATCCTCCCCCTTTGTCATAATGCAATTGTGCTTCCCTAGAGCCTGCAAGTAAGACTTGAGAGATCCAATAGGACAAATGTTTGATCATTGCTGAAAAGTTTATTCTCACATTTTCCCCTAAATGAGCCATTTTATAACCACAATAAAAGACAGTGGCATGTGATATTGTCTAATGCCACCACTTTGTTTAATCTTTACAACATCTTATGGCTTCCCAAGGCACTCATCACACAGGGACCCAAAACACTTTACAAGTGAAATCTCAGGCATTGTTTCACCCATCGCTTAAATTCAGCCACCTGTGTGGAAAATGTGACAGTTATTTAACTATCAGCACTACTCTGAGAATTAAGATCTTGTGGGCCAAGGCCGGTGGTCTAAGAAGGAGTTGTTGCACTGGGGAATTAAGCCTGAGGTTAAAAAGAGGAATATAGCAGTCATCCATGTTCACAGTGCCTTCTACCTACTCCCACTGCCATCAAATTACCCTTGAAAAATCTAAGAGGAAGACTCCCATGACATTCATAGTTAAGTGAATGGAAGGTCAGTATATTTAGCATAAAGATGGTCCAAAACACAATATCAAGAAACTCTGGGCCCACAGGTGGCTGTTAGCACATCTTTTCCAACATATTGCATTAAGATCGCATTAGAAATCCATTTTATCATGCTCTTGGGAGCTTATAAATAAGGTAAAAAGACTTGAGATTGGGTCATAATTGGAGACAGATGCAGCTTCGAATGTGGCCTTTTAAAGGGAACACCTGATTCCATGGGCATTTCAAGAATCATGAACCAAAGAGCTCTCTCTTTATTTTTTATTTTTTGCTAGATCCTGAGGTGTGTGTGAGTGGTGGGGCTAGTTGCTATTTATAAGGACAGAGATGGGATCCGAACCTTCACTTAAGTCATTATTATTTCTCTGAATTTTGTGGGAGAAGAAGGATCAGTGTTTTGAAGTCATCATCTCTGGGAACTCAAGCTGAGACATGTTTTGGCTTCTTCCAAACTTAATGCAATTTTTATATGCAGACATAAAAGTACACATTTTTCTAAGTCTCCTCAAAATAATTACCTGGTAACCCCCACTTTTGGATTTTGGCTGAGTTATCCATTATAATGCTGCCATGAACTTTATTTCATACCACACCGGGGAGGAGAGAGTGAAGCAGAGCAGTTGGAATGCTCAGATATTACATGTAATAACGGGTCATAAAAATCAATGTAAAATTTAATGCAAAAGGGCTGTGGGCACCCAACCATTGGAGTCAGGTGATAAGGCAGATGGAAAGCAGTGAGTAGTATATTTTCTATAGTGCTTCTGAAAGATATAAAAGAATATTCTTGTTTGGCAAAGTTGTATGCAAGTAATTTTTTTTTGCCAGATCTTTTGGGTCTAAGCATGTAGCCATGTTGGTATACAAATATCCATTTGGATATAATGGTTTTACTCTCTATGTGCAATTTTCTTTGCAACCTTGGAATGAGATAGAAGTCATTTTTCCTACCTATATCTACAATTTCCTCATTGCTTGAAATTTAGTTTAGTTTTGTTTTATTTTTCTATTGCAGTCCCTGTATAATAAAAATGTTGGAACACAAAGCAAGTCTGGTTAAATAGATCTGAGAAGGGTCATGACTTAAAGCTTGGAGTGATTCAAGTGGCCTTGGTTTTGCTCTTTTTGTCTTTGATATTTGCTCCTTGATATCTTGACTTGACAGTTTCAAGAAAGGTCACCCAATAATTGAATAACTTTTATACTCATGCCAAAACAGCCTTAATCATAGAGACCCAAGTTACCTATCACTGAAGTGATTCATAACAAAGAGGTAGGACTTTTAAGAAATAAATCTTATTTTTTCAAGAATAAAATGAGTCTCAAATTAAAGGCTTGGGAAATTGATGATGTTCAGATTGTGTCTTGAATTAGTAATCAATACAACATTAGAATCATTACATAAAAGTTGAGTCCTCCCAGAATTTTTGGCACTGTGTATATTACCTATGGGAAAAATAAAGTCATATCATCTAGAGTGACATACAAGACTGAACTCTAAACATATGAAAAATGAGGAAAATGCACATATACTTCTTGGTTACAAGAAAAATGAAATTTCACTATTTCCCTTATATAACCTCCTACTGTAAAATACTCCCAAACATATACTATCACTTACATATATTTTTATTTCATATTGAATACCACTACTAGATAAAGAGAGGGTATTATAGTTGACAAGGTGTTGGTTTCGGATCAGGTGACCTCAAATCAAATCCTGCCTAAAACATTTAATAAATATTTAACATATTGGGCAAGTTACTTAACACTCATGGATTCATTTTCCTCATCTGTGAAATGGGGATAATAATGAGGCTAATAATTTTTAAAGCATCTGAACCTCACCATTATTATCATCATCACTCTCATTCTCAATCAGTAATTACATAGATCCTAATACATGCCAGGCACTGTGCTAAATGCTTTGCAGATATTATCTCATTTTATCCTCACAACAACCTTGGGAAATAGGTGCTGTTTTCTTCATTTTATATTTGAGGAAACTGAAGCCAATGGGATAAGTGTCTTGCATAAGGTCACACAACTAGTAAATGTCTAGGGATGGATTTTAAGTTGGGTCTTCCTGTCTTAAGGCCAAGAATTCTACCTATTAAATTATCTAGTTGCCTCATAACATATTCAAAGTGATCTAAATGCACAGCTCTAATTAATTTACATGATTTACAAAATTCTGTAATGTAGACACTATAGATACTTTCCCCATTTTACAGATGAAGAAAGTGAAAATATCAATAACTTTCCCTTGTTTGCATAGCTATTCAATATCAGAGGAAGAATTTGAACCCAGGCCCACCCAACTCTAAGTTCAGCACTCTATGTACAATATTACATGGTAGTATAATGAGGAAAGTACTTTGCAAACCTTATAAATGCTACAATATTTTATCTAGCTGTTTTGGGGCCTAGATGCTACCTTGATATAAAGTTCCTTAAGATCAATACACCCTTTCATAATTTAGATGTTATTGTCATGAAATTCACCATACCATTATGATGTTCTCAATATCTAAAACCTGTTACTTGTTAGAAATCCTTTGCCAATGCAGATTGAAAAAAGTTTTGTTTTGTTTGTTTTATTTTTCAGAATTTTAACTGAAAGGAGGGAATAAGGGAGTGAGAAGTAGGACAGGTTTAGACACTTCTACCATGAGTATTGTCCTAGAGGGGACACAATGCCCCAAGGATATGTGTAGTTTTGTCCTGAACTACAAGCTGATGAACAGGAACCACAATTTGTTATGGAATATATTCCTTGGGAAAGTAGGATTTTCTTTTCTTATATCTATGCTTGGTCAAAGCCCCAATAGACCCATACTAATGATTCTGTGAAAAAAGATTAGTTGTCCTGTGAGATAACGTAACTCTGTTCATAAAACTGTTTGATCTAGGACAGAGAAGACATAATATGGCCATATAGTTACATTGTATGCCACATGTAAGATAATATTTATTCCCATGCCGTGAGCACAGGTATAGTCAGGACGCACTCTTGCTTAAGGCTGAGATGATCAATCTCATTGTGTGATTTATGGGCATTCTGCTTCTCTCAGAACCTCAAAATCAAACCCTGAAAAATGAAGCTTCTACTTGACATGGTAATTAGGTAAAGATAAACCAAATAGTAAATAACCATATATTAAGTACCTACCATGTGCCAAGAACTCTGTTAAGTAATCAGTATACCAAAAAAAAATTGCAAAGGGAAGATACTAGAATTAAGAGGGATTAGGGAGGGGCAGAATCAAGATGATTGAGTACGGGTAGCAAATCAGCTAAAACCTCCCAAAAATCCTCTCCAACTTTAAAATAATATCTGAAACTGAATTCTGGGGGGCAGAGCCAAAAAGGGGTCAGAGTGTGATTTTTTTTCAGAACAGGAAAATTTAGAAGGTCAGCAGGAGAAGTCTGTGACACCTAGGAAAGAGCTGTCTTAGAACATAGCACACATAGTGGCACAACTAACAGTGAATCTTAGAGGTAGATGGACAGGTTCAGGAAGCAGCTTTAGGAGCTCTCAGCCCAGAGATATTAAGGTCAGACACTGGGTAAAAAAGAGATTACAGGGCACTCTTTGCTGGCATTAGTTCCAGAAACATATTGCATTACAAATTTAAAGTTTCAGCTTGCAATTTCAGGGTCAGGACCAAAAGGAGGACTAGTACTTGTGACTGCAGGATAGGAAAGTGCCTGGTCATGTTATAGGACCAAGAGAAGAACTAAAGCTTTTGGCTATGGGGGGGACTAAGGTAGTCTATTTATAAAGATCAGAGCACAGATGAGGAGAATAGTTAGCCACCCCTCACTTTGAAAGTATCAAGAACATGTAGACCCCACCCAAGAAATCCACAAAAAACACACACAGAGAATTTAACCACCCCCCTTCCACTGTAGTAGCAGAGGATAAGTTTAACATAAAGTTAATCATGAAATAGGCTAAAAAATGATCAAATGACAAAAAAGAAAAGAACATTTTGGGTAACTCTGTTTATCTATGATCTCTTTGGGGTACAATCCCAGCAATGGTATGGCTGGATCAAAGGGCAGGCATTCTTTTATTGCTCTTTGGGCATAGTTCCAAATTGCCATTCAGAATGGTTGGATCAGTTCACAACTCTATCAGCAGTGCATTAATGTCCCACATCCCCTCCAACATTCATTACTCTCCCCTGCTATCATTTTAGCCATATTTAATTTATTTTTATTTACTTATTTTATTTATTATATTTATGTATTATATATTATATATTATATTTATATATTTATGTATATGTGGTAAAATCGAATGTAATGGACTTCTGTACTAGCAGTAATGCAATGACCCAGGACAATTCTGAGGGATTTATGGAAAAGAACGCTACCCACATTCAGAGGAAGAACTACCCACATTCACAGGAGTGAAAGCACAGAATAAAAAACAACTGCTTGAACACTTGGGTTGATGAGGACATGATTGGGGATGTAGACCCCAAAAGACCACACCAATGTAACTATCAATAATATGTAAATAAGTCTTGATTGACCACACATGTTAAAACCAATGGAAATGCAAGTTAGCTACATGGGGGTTGGGGGGGGGAGGTTGGGGCGGGGTCGATAGGGTGAAGGGTAAAGTAAAAACATGAATTATGTAACCATGGAAAATTTTTCTAAAATCAAAAAAGTAAAAATTAAAATAAACAAAGAAAGAAAGAAAAGAAAAGATAAAAGAAAAGAAGAAAGAAGATGACCATAAAAATCTAATGCATAGACAAGGAAGATTAAAAACAATTTCAGAAGAAGACATTGATATCAAAATAGGTATAGTCAAAAACTAAAATTTTAAAAAAGTCAAATAAAAAATTAAAAAGTAGAATTGATGAAATGGAAGAAGAGGTACAGAAATTCATTCTGCTTAAAAAAAAAAGAAGAGGCCAAGGTTTAAAAGAAGTTCTAATGCTCACTGAAGAAAATGATTCTTTACATATTAGAATTAGGAAAAAGAAAATAATGACTCTATAAAATGTCAAGAAATTTTTAAAAAATCAAAAAAATGAAAAAATGCACAGAAATGTGAAATATAGCATCAGGAAAAAAAACAATTGACATGGAAAATAAATCAAGAACTGATACTTTAAGAATTATTGGTATACTTAAAAAGCTACAACCAAAAAGTGGAACCTAGACATCATATTACAATAAATAATCAAGGAAAATGCCCCAATATCTAACATTTAGAAGAGAAAATAGAAATTTAAAAAATACACAGATCACCTCCTGGAAGAGATTCCGAAATGAAAATTCCCAAGAATATTATAGTAAAATTCCAGAGCTTCCAGTTAAAGGATAAATTATTGCAAACAGTCAGAAAGAAATAATTCAAATATTAGGAAGCCACTATTAGGATCACACAAGATTTAACAATGACCATATCAAGGGAATTGACTTTGGAATATAATATTCCTGAAAGCAAAGGAGATAAGATTACAACTAAGAATAAGCCACTTAGAATAACTAAACATAATCCTTTGGGGGAAAGAGGTATATTTAATGAAACAGAGGAATTTCAAGAATCCCTGATAAGAAGGGTATAGCTGACTAGAATATATGGCATTCAGACACAAGACTAAAGAGAAGCATAAAAAGGGAAACATGAATGAGAAATCACAAGGGACTTAATATGGTTAAACTTTTTATATTCTATATGGGAAGATTATACATGTTGCTCCTAAGAAATATATTATTATTATAAGATTTATAAGAAGTATGTATGTAGAACAGGTTTAGACATGAATTGACTATAATGAGATAATCTCAAAAAAAAAATTAGAGGAGAGAAAGAATGATGCAATGGGATAAGGGAGGGAGAAGAAGAATAGAGCAAGTTATCTCATATAAGAGATAAGCAAAGAGGAGCTATTACAGTGGAGGGAAATGGGAGTTGGGGAAAGGTAATAATTAAGCTTCATTCTTATTAGAATTGGTTTAAAGAGAGAAATATACACAGAGTCAACTTGTTATAAAAAACTATCTTTCAACTTCTATTGCTAAAATGACAGAAGGAAGAAGGAACTTATATGATCTCACCCAAATTCCCCTAAAGAAACACCTTATAACAAAGCCTCGGGGCAGCTGGGTAGCTCAGTGGATTGAGAGTCAGGCCTAGTGACAGGAGGTCCTAGGTTCAAATCCAGCCTCAGATACTTCCCAGCTGTGTGACCTTGGCCAAGTCACTTGACCCCCATTGCCCACCCTTACCACTCTTCCACCTATGAGCCAATACACAAAAGTTATGGGTTTAGGAAGAAAACAAACAAACAAACAAACAAACAAAGCTTCTTCCTGAAATTTGTGCCAGTGAAACCATTTTCCAACCCATAAAAGTATGGAGAGTTCACAGGAAAAGGTCAGTTTCCCCTATTGTAGGAGAAGAGTGCCATCCTGAAGCAGGCATCCTAAACAAGACACAGCTGCATTACAATGAGGAAAAGGGAAGGCCCTGACCCCATAGCAGTAAGACATGATGCCAATATTAGGGGCTAGTCCATTAAAGATCAACAATACCTAAATTTTTATCTAGGCCCTACTCCAAAAGCAGTAAGACTGCAACCAGGCACAAGCTTCCAGTAAGGCCCATGCCCCAGAGTGATAAGGTCTCAACTCTTTTCAATCTACTAGCAGCACAGTCTTCAGTGAAGGTCAGCAATGAAGTCTCAACCTAAAGTAAGGCTCCAGCAAGAATCTAACCGCAGTGCAAACCAGCAGCTAGGTTCCTTATTATTCAAGCCAGCAATATGCTCCCACACCCTGGAATGACATAGAGGTCCACTAGTGTACAAGCAACCAATGAGGACCTTCATTGTGGATTCCACCAACTGAGGTACCACAAGATGCAATACAGCAGCTGAGACAACTCCCCTTCACTTTGTAATCTAGCAGTACACCCCAAGACCTGAGCAAGCCAGAAGCAAAACCATGAACATTCACACAAGAAACTTGGGACAATGTTTTCTTCAACCCTAGAACAGAATCCAACTATAATATATTGTGAAAACTTACATAAGAAACTGGAAAAATCAGCAAAAACTCTACCCCAAAAAAACCATAAAAGGAACATAAACATAAAATGTTACTGTGGTGATAGTATAAAGGATAGCATAAAGGAAGGATGACAGTATAAATCTGAAAGAGAACACTGTCAAAATGGCTACATTTCAACCTTAAACAAACCTTAATGTCCTTCAATTGGAGAATGGCTGAACAAATTGTGGTATCTGTTGGTGATGCAATACTATTGTGCTCAAAGGAATAATAAACTGGAGGAATTCCATGTGAACTGTAAAGACCTCCAGGATTTGATTCAGACTGAAAGGAGCAGATCCAAGAGAACATACATACACAGAGACTAATACACTGTGGTACGATCGAACATAACAGACTTTTCTACCAACAGCAATGTAAGGATACAGAGCAAGGCTGAGGGACTTATGAGAAAGAAAACTAGACATATTCAGAGGAAGATCTGTGGGAGGAGAAGCACAGAAGAGAAACAAATGTTTGAACACATAGGCTGATAGGGACATCATTAGGGTTGTTGACACTAAATGATAACTCTAGTCCAACTATCAATAATATGGAATTAGGTATTGATCAATGATACATGTAAAACCCAGTGGAATTGTGCATTGGCTAAGGGGGGATAAAGTGATTTGAGGGAGAGAGAAAGAACATGAAATATGTAACTAGGGAAAAATATTCAAAATAAAAATAATTTTAAAAACCTTAAGAAAAGTGGGAATTGGTATCAGCTCTGCTCAAAAAAAATTGTTTTAAAAAACTCATGAAAGAGCCAAAAAAATAAAAAGCTTTAAAAATTAAATAAAAATTAGAAGAACAAATGAGGAAATGCATGAGTGTAATGCAAAAAAATAGTGAAATAAAAGTCAACAAACAAAAGTAAAGAAGCACAAAAATTGAGGAAAGATATATAAAAATTCACCAAATAAAAGAACTATTTAAAAAGGTAAATTGGTCAAATGGAAAAGGAGGTATAAAAATCACTGAAAAACACAATTCTTTAAAAGATAGAACTGATCAAACAGAAGAGAAGGTAGAGAAATTCATTAAAGAAAGTTATTCCATAAAAATTAAAATTGGGCAAATGGAAGCTAATGACTACATAAGTTATTAAGAAGCAAATAAAATCAAAAGAATGTTAAAAAATATGAAAATGTGAAATTTCTCATTGGAAAAACAATGACCTGGAAAATATATTGAAGGATACAACTAAAAAAGAAATTAAAAATTCTCTGTGAAACATCAAATTATAAATCCTGAAAATCAAAGGAAAAATTAATAAAATTGAAAGTAAGAAAATTTATGAAATAATAAATAAGACAATGAATTGGTTTTATGGGGAGGTGGAATAAAATGAGCTGTTGGTTAATTTGATCAATAAAAAAGACTGAAGAATGCCAAATTACTGAATTAAAAAATGAAAAGGTCAAAATTACAACCAACAATGAGATATTAAAGGAATCATTAAGATGCTGGGAGCTAAGATGGCAGAGTAAGGCATGCTCAATT
Organism: Gracilinanus agilis; assembly: GCF_016433145.1. Lineage (NCBI taxonomy): Eukaryota > Metazoa > Chordata > Mammalia > Didelphimorphia > Didelphidae > Gracilinanus > Gracilinanus agilis. Next base: position 598,222,784 of record NC_058131.1, read on the forward strand.
TGCATCAATGCTTTACACACTCAAAAATAGAAAATAAAGGGCCTCAAAACAAATAAGAGGACAAAGTGACATGCTTCACTGGGACCAGAAGAGAGAGTTTCCCAGGGAATGTGGCATGGGGGAGAAGCAGAAGAACATTGAATAACTCTACCTTCACCAAATGTCCTGAAGCATAGAAACAGCAGAGAATGATCAGTCCTATGCCTGCATGTAGATTGATGTAATGAAGCTTCCGAATAGCCTGAGGCAATGAAACAGTGAAGTAGGGAAGCAGTTCAACTTTCTGCAAATAGCCTGAGGTAACAAGACTGCAGAATGGGTACCCACTCCACCTGTTTCCATTTGGCCTGAGATAATGAGAGGTTAACAGCATGATGCACTTCCTTTACCAGGACCAGAATAGAATGTCAATAGATAGACAAGATAATAAGATCGGGGGATAATGGCTAGAAAAAATGATCAAGAGCAAAGCAAAATTCTAACTTTAGAAAGTTTCTTTAGTGACAGGGAAGATAAAAATATAAACTTAAAAGAGGACATCAGTGGCAAAAAGAAAACATGTGAAGCCACAAAGGAAAGTGATATGAGATGTCAAGTGCCAAAAGAACTCTTGGAAGAATTTGAAAAGAAGTTGAAAAATCCAATAATAAAAGAAATGATAGAAATAATCAACAACTCAGAAATCAGAATGAGCCAATGGATGCCAAGAAAAGCATTGAAGAAAACAACCTTCTGAATCCCCTGATTAGGTAAAATGGAAATGAAGGCCAAAAAAATCTACTGAAAAAAATGATTCCTTAAAGACTAAAATGAACCAAAAGGAAAAGGAAACACAAAACTTAAGGAAGAAAATAACTCCATACAAGTTTGAATTGAGCAAATGGTAGCTAATGACTCAATGAGGCACTGGAAAGAATAAAACAAAGTCAAAAGAATAAAAAAAAATAGAAGAAAATCTGAAATATCTCACTAGAAAAACAACTGACCTGGAAAAAAGATCCAGGAGAGAAAATTTAAGTCATAAGAATACCTGAAATCTAATGATGATGATGATGATGATGATGATGATGTTAATAACAAATTGGGTATCATATTACCATAAATCATCAGATAAAATTGTCCTGATATCCTTTAACAGTAGAGAATAAATAGTTTGAAGGAATCCACTAGTGATTCCCAAGAAAAGACCCTGAAATAAAACACTCCAAGACTATTATGTCAAAATTCAAAAAATTCAAAAAGGTCAAGGAAAAAGTACTTAAATTATCCAAAAGTAAACATATCAAAGATTATGGAACCACAGTTAGGTTACAGAAGTCCTGAAAGATTCTATATTAAAGGACTGAAAGATATGGAATATAATATTCTGAAATCCAAAGAATTTTTAGCCTATAACTAAGACTTACATGTCCAAAAAAAAACTAAGCATAATCCTCCACAGGAAAAAAAAAGTGATATATAATGAAGTAGGGGACTTCCAGTCATTTCTGACCAAAAAAATATTTATAAAGCCAAAAGAAAGATTTAGTGAGCAAATTCACCATCCAAGAAGCATAAAAAAATACACTGAAAGTTAAAAGTTTCAATAAGTTTGAATTAAGTATGTTCACACCTAAAAAGGCAATAATCAAGATGCATGATATTTGAGATACATAAGGTATTCAATGTATTCAAGATATTAAAGTACATAAGCTACTAAAGGATTTTATCACTATTAGGATAGTAAGAAAGTATATATAGAAAGAAAAAAAGGGAAAGTAAGGTTAGGGTATAAGAAAGAGGAATATATGTGGAGAAGAGAAAAGGAGAAATGGAAAGGATTAAATGATCTCGTGTCTAATAGTCAATAAAGAAATGGAAAAAATGGGGGTGGTTGGGCAGAGGGCAGTACTTGAACATTACTTTAATTAGACTTGGAATAGTACCCACACTCAGCGAGCAATAGATATGTACTTTAACCTCTGGGGATGTATGGAGGAAAAGGGCATAAGAGAAGTGGGGATGAAGCAAAGGGAGGGCAAACTGGGGGAGGTAGAGGTCATAAGCAAAATAATTGCGAGCAGGGCATGATTAAAAGAAGAGAGAGAAGGATAGACAGGAAGAAAATAAAATAGAGGGGGAAATAGAGTTAGGAATCATAATTGTGAATGAGAATGGGAATAAATCACTCATGAAATGGAAAAGAATAGTAGAGCAGAATAAAAACCTAAATCCCACAATATACTGTGCACAAGTACATTTAAAGGAAGAATCACATAGTAAAGGGGGGCTGACACAGAATTTATTATGCTTTGACCAAAATAAAAACAAAATAAAACAGAAATAGTAATCATTTTCTCAGATAGAGCAAAAGTAAAACTGATTTAATGAAAAGAGAAAAAAATTAAATTACAACTTAATAAAAGGTACTATAGATAATGAAACAATATCGTTGTTAAACATATATGCACCAAATGACATAACATACAAAGTCCTAAAGGAGAAGTTCAATGAGTTATAGGAGGAAATCAATATTAAAACTAGACTAGTAGGGCAGCTCAACCTTCTCCTCTCAAAATTAGATAAATCTAACAAAAAATAAATAAGAAAAAAGTTAATAAGCTAAATAGAAAAGTGAGATATGATATACCTCTGCAGAAAACTGACTGGAGATAGAAATAAATATACACTTTGCTTAGAAATACATGAAACCTTCATAAAAATAAACCATGTTACCTCACAATCATATGTAGAAAAGAAAGAAAATAAATGCATCCTTTTGACCCATAATGCAACAAAAAATACATGAGACAAAGGACAGCATAAAGGAAGACTAAAAATTAATTACAAGCTAAAAACCTTATTCTAAAGATTGAATGAATCAAAGAACAAATCATAGAAACAATCCATAATTTCATTAAAGAGAATAACAAGGAGGAGATAATATACCAAATTTATAGAATTCAGTCAAAATCATAATTAGGAAAAAATTAAATTTCAAAATATTTTCATCAATGAAATAGAGAAAAATCAGATAAATTATTTTGTTATGAAACTTTAAAAACTGGAAAAAGAACAAATTAAAAATCCCAAATTAAATACCAGTTTGGAAATACTAAAAATTAAGGGAGAGAAATAAAATAGAAAGCAAGTGGACCATGGAACTAATAAATAAGACAAAGAACTGTTTCTATTTAAATTAATAAAATGGAAAAAACATTAATTAACTTGATTTTTTAAAAGAAAGGAAATCAAATTACCAGTATCAAAAATGAAATGGTAAAATCATAACTAATGAAGAGGAAATTAAAAAAAATAATTGGGAATTATTTTGCTCAACTTTATGCCAATAAATTTGATATTCTAAGTGAAATAGATGAATACAAATATATAAACCACCAAGATTAGCAAAAGAGGAAATAAAATACTTCAAGAACCCCATCACAGAAAAAGAAATTGAACAAAACATCAAAGAATTCCCTAAGAAAAAGGCTCAAGAGCTAGATTGATTCACAAGGAAATTCTAACAAACATTTAAATAACAATTATTTCCAAATTTATATAAATTATTTGGAAAATAGAGGAAGAGGAAATTTTCTAATTTCCTTTTATGACACAATTAGGGATACCGGCCTATAATTTTCTTACTTTGTTTTAGAGTTTATCAGGAAGAACTAAAACAGGGAAAGAAAGTTATAGGCCAATATTGCTAATGAATATTGACACAAAAATTTTAAATAAAATACTAGCAAGGATAATAAAACATTATATTATAAGTATCATACTCTATGATGAGCTGGGTTGTATATCAGGAATTCAGGAATGATTCAATATTAGTAAAACCATCAGTATAATTGACAAAATTAATAAGAAAACTAATAGAAATTATGTGATTATTTCAAAAGACAGAGAGAAAAATTTTGACAAAAACCAACACACATTCCTTATAAAAACATAAGAATAGGAGTTCCAGGTTAAGATGGTGGCAGAGTAAGGAACAGCTGCCTGATCTCTCCTAACCCACACATATAGGACTCCTCAAGGGGATATAAAAACAAATCCAGAAGAACAAAGGGACCCCACAACAGGGTGCAGCATTGAAGGCACATGGAATTGGGGCATTTCCATGCTATAAAGGGGTGAAACAGCTCTCACTAAAATGTGAGAGGAGGAGGACCCTACCCCAAGGCCAGCTCACAAGAGTTAAAGCAGGTTTGGGGCACCCATTAAGTCATTGGCAGCTCCAGGGCCTGTTCCTGAGAACAGCAAGACTTAGGACCCAAAAAGGCTAAAGAAGGCACATGGACTTTGAATACAGACCCTGAGAGCTGGCCCGGATGAAGGCATTGACTTAGGAGCAGACAAGGATCTTAAGCACAGGCTTTTACCTCTAGTGGGAACCCTGTGCAGATGGAAGCACGGGAATGTAAGCAGTGCCCTGACACAACCAAAGGAACCTTGGGCAGAGGGGCATATGGGGGGACCACCAGGAGGCTTGACCCCAAGAACAACAAGACCTGAGACCTCGGGAGCCTAGAGAGCTCAGACAGACCCTGAGTGTGAGGATAAAGGTGAGAAGGCACTGGGCTAACAATAGCAAGCCAAAATCAGAAACCACAGAAGAGAAAGATCATCAAGAAGAAATCTGTAACACTCAACAACTTTTACACAGAGAAAATCCAGAAAACAGAGGAAACAGCACAGGAGAACAAACAAGTAACCGTATCCAAACCTTCCCAAAATAATGAAAACTGGTCACAAGCTATTGAAGAGTTCAAATCTGAGATGATGAGAAAAATGGAAGAGATCTGGCAAGAAAATAACAGTTTAAAAGACAGAATTTTGCAATTGGAAAGTGAGGCTGAGAAATCAAATAAACTGATGAGCAAATTGAACACCAGAAATGACCAGATTGAAAAGGAAAACCAAAAGATTATAATGGAAAACCAGTCCCGAAAGGCTAGAATTGAGCAACTAGAAGCTAATGATCTCTCAAGACAGCAAGAACAAATAACACAAAATCAAAAGACTGATAAAATAGAAGGAAACATGAAATATCTCAATGAGAAAGTGACAAACCAAGAAAACCGGTCTAGAAGAGAAAATCTGAGAATCATTGGTCTTCCTGAAAAAGCAGAAATTAATAGAAATTTGGACTCCATACTAAAAGAAATTATTCAGCAAAATTGCCCTAAAGTTCTACAACAAGAGGGCAATATAGATATTGAAAGGATCCATAGATCACCCTCTACATTAGACCCAGAAAAGACAATGCCCAGGAATATGATAGCCAAATTCAAGAGCTTCCAAGTAAAAGAAAAAATCTTACAAGAAGCCAGAAAGAGACAATTCAGATATTAAGGAGAAGCAATCAGGATCACACAGGATCTGGGAGCCTCCACGTTAAAAGACCGCAAGACTTGGAATATGATATTCAGAAAGGCAAGAGATCTAGGTCTACAACCACGGATCAACTACTCATCAAAACTATCTATACTTCCAGGGGAAAGTATGGGCATTCAACAAAATTGATGATTTCCAAGTATTTGCACAGAAAAGACCAGGACTAAATGGAAAGTTTTATATCCAACCACAAAAATCAAGAGAAACATGAAAAGGTAAATAAGAAACAGAGGGGAAAGAAAGAAAACTCATAATTTTTAAATTTGCCTCTTAAAGGGCTTCAATAAGATCTAATTATCTGTATTCCTATGTGGAGAAATGCTATGTATAATTCTCTGTAGTGAACTTTATTCACTATTATAGTATTCACTATTATAGTAATTAGAAGAGTTATTCATAGGGAGAGGGTGGAATACGAAATGGTCTAAGATGATATGAGGGGGTGGAAAAGAGGGGGGTGAATAGTAGTAGAAACCAAGAGAAACTTGAGTGAATAAGAAAAATAGGATATTCTATTACACACAAAGAGGGCATGGGAAGGGGAGAGGACAAATACTATTATAAGAAGGAGAGGAAGAGAGCATTAAGAGGTAATATTTAAACCTTACTCTCAGTGTAATCAATCCTGAGAGGGAAGAGTAGCTACATTATCCATTGGGATATAAAACTCTATCTAACCCTACTGAGAAAGTCAGAAGGGATAAACCAAGGGGAGGGGGGGAGTGGGGAGGTCAAAAAAGGGAGGGGAGAAGAAGGGGGAGGAAATTCATTAGGCCTTTAAAAATAAAAAGAGGGGAATAATAAGGGAGGGGGTAGAAAGGGAAGATAATCAAGGGAGGGGATAAGGGATACCGTCTCAAAGCAAACCACTGGTTTAAAAGGAAATAGTGTTAAAAGAAGGGGTAGGACTAGGGGAGGATACAAAAATGTCAGCAAATGCACAACTGATAATTATAACTCTGAATGTGAATGGGATGAACTCTCTCATAAAATGGAAGCAAATGAAAGAGTGGATTAGAAACCAAAATCCCACAATATGTTGCCTACAAGAAACACATATGAGGCAGGTGGACATACATAAGTTTAAGGTTAAGGGCTTGAGCAAAATCTTTTGGGCGTCAAATGAGAAAAAGAAGGCAGGAATGGCTATTATGATTTCTGACAAAGCCAAAGTAAAAATAGATATAATTAAAAAAGATAGGGCAGGTCATCACATCCTAATTAAAGGCAGTATAAACAATGAGGAAATAACAGTGCTCAATATGTACCCACCAAAAGGAATAGCATCCGAATTCATAAAGGAGAAACTGGCAGAGCTCAAGAAGGAAATAGATAGTAAAACCATAATAGTGGGAGATCTAAATATTCCTCTTTCAGATCTAGATAAATCAAACCAAAAAATAAATAAGAAAGAGGTAAGAAAGCTGAATGTAGTCATAGAAAAATTAGATTGAATACATATGTGGAGAAAAATAGAGACAAAAAGGAATACACCTTTTCAGCTGCACATGGTATATTCACAAAGATTGACCATGTAATAGAAACATTGCAAACAAATGCAAAAGGAGCAGAAATAATAAATGTAACCTTCTCAGATCATAATGCAATAAAAATAATAATTAGTAAGGACACCTGGACAGGCAAATCAAAAACTATTTGGAAATTAAATAATATGATTCTCCAAAACCAATTAGTCAAAAAAGAAATCATAGAAACAATCAACAATTTCATTGAAGAGAATGACAATGATAAGACATCCTACCAAACTCTGTGGGATGCAGCCAAGGCAGTACTCAGGGGGAAATTTATATCCTTGAGTGCATATATTAACAAATTAGGGAGGGCAGAGATTAATGAATTGGGCATGCAACTCAAAAAACTAGAAAGCAAGCAAATTAAAAATCCCCAGATGAAAACTAAATTAGAAATACTAAAAATCAAGGGAGAAATTAATAAAATCAAAAGTAAAAGAACTATTGAATTAATAAATAAGACTAGAAGCTGGTATTTTGAAAAAACAGATAAAATAGACAAAGTACTGGTCAATCTAATAAAAAAAAGGAAAGAAGAAAACCAAATTGACAGTATCAAAGATAAAAAGGGAAACCTCACCTCTAATGAAGGGGAAATTAAGGCAATCATTAAAAACTTTTTTGCCGAATTATATGGCAATAAATATAACAATTTAGGTGATATGAATGAATATTTATAAAAATATAAATTGCCTAGATTAACAGCAGAAGAAATAGAATACCTAAATAATCCCATGTCAGAAAAAGAAATTGAACAAGCCATCAAAGGACTCCCTAAGAAAAAATTGCCAGGGCCTGATGGATTCACAAGTGAATTCTATCAAACATTCAAAGAGCAACTAATCCCAATACTATACAAATTACTTGATATGATAAGCAAAGAAGGAGTCCTACCAAATTCCTTTTATGACAGAAATATGGTACTGATTCCAAAGCCAGGGAGATCAAAAACAGAGAAAGAAAACTACAGACCAATCTCCCTAATGAACATAGATGCAAAAATCTGAAATAGAATACTAGCAATGAGACTCCAGCAAGTAATTAAGAAGATCATCTACCATGATCAGGTGGAATTTATATCAGGAATGCAAGGATGGTTCAACATTAGGAAAACCATCCACATAATTGACTATATGAACAGTCTAACAAACCAAAATCACATGATTATCTCAATAGATGCTGAAAAAGCCTTTGACAAAATACAGTATCCATTCCTATTGAAAACACTGAAAAGTATAAAAATAGAAGGACCTTTCCTGAAAATAATAAACAGTATATACCTAAAACCTTTAACAAACATCATTTACAATGGATATAAATTAGAAGCCTTCCCAATAAGATCACGAGTGAAACAAGGATGCCCATTATAACCTCTATTATTCAATATAGTACTAGAAACACTAACAGTAGCAATTAGAGAAGAAAAAGAAATTGAAGGGATCGAAATAGGCAATGAGGAGAGTAAACTATCACTCTTTGCGGATGATATGATGGTCTACTTAAAAAATCCTAAAGAATCAACTAAGAAGCTTGTAGAAATAATCAACAAAGTGGCAGGATACAAAATAAATGCACATAAATCATCAACATTTCTATATATCTCCAACACATCACAGCAGCACGAGGTAGAGAGAGATACATCATTTAAAATCACCCTAGACAACATAAAATACTTAGGAATCTATCTACCAAAACAAACACAGGAATTATACAAAAACAACTACAAAACACTTTCCAAACAATTAAAACTAGATCTAAACAATTGCAAAAACATTGATTGCTCATTGGTAGGATGAGCTAACATAGTAAAAATGACCATTCTACTCAAATTAATTTACCTATTTAGCGCCATACCTAACAAACTACCAAAAAACTTCTTTACTGAATTAGGAAAAACTATAACAAATTTCATTGGGAAGAACAAAAGATCAAGAATATCAAGGGAAATAATGGAAAAAATGTGAAGGAAGGTGTCCTAGCAGTACCAGATATTAGACTATACTATAAAGCAACAGTCATCAAAAGAATATGGTACTGGCTAAGAGACAGAAGGGAGGATCAGTGGAATAGACTTGGGGTAAATAACATCAGCAAGACAGTGTATGATAAAACCAAAGAGCCCAACTTTTGGGACATGAATCCACCATTTGACAAAAACTGCTGGGAAATTTGGAAAACAATATGGGAGAGATTATGTTTAGATCAACATCTCACACCCTACATCAAGATAAACTCAGAATGGGTGAATGACTTGAATATAAAGAGGGAAACTATAAATAAGTTAAGTGAACACAGAATAGTATACTTGTCATATGTCTGGGAAAGGAAATATTTTTAAACCAAGAAAGAGTTAGAGAAAATTACAAAATGTAAATTAAATTGTTTTGATTATATTGAACTAAAAATATTTTCTACAAACAAAAACAATGTAGTCAAAATCAGATGGTAAACAACAAATTGGGAAAAATCTTTATAACAAAAAACTCTGACAGGGGTCTAATTACTCAAATATACAAGGAGTTAAATCAATTGCATAAAAAATCAAGCCATTCCCCAATTGATAAATGGGCAAGAGCCATGAATAGGCAATTTTCAGGTAAAGAAATAAAAATTATCAATGAGCACATGAGAAAGTGTTCTAAATCTCTAATAATTAGGGTAATGCAAATCAAAACCACTCTGAGGTATCACCTCACGCCTAGCAGATTGGCTAAAATTAAAGAAGGGGAGAGTAATGAATGCTGGAAGGGATGTGGCCAAATTGGGACATTAATGCATTGCTGGTGGAGTTTTGAACTGATCCAACCATTCTGGATGGCAATTTGGAACTATGGTCAAAGGGCTGTAAAAAAATGCCTTCCCTTTGATCTAGCCACACCATTGTTGGGTTTGTACCCCAAAGAGGTCATAAATAAACAGACTTGTACGAAAATGTTTATAGCTGTGCTTTTTGTGGTGGCAAAGAACTGGAAAAAGTGGGTATGTCCTTCAATTGGGGAATGACTGAACAAATTGTGGTATGTGCTGGTGATGGAATACTATTGTGCTCAAAGGAATAATAAACTAGAGGAATTCCAGGTGAACTGGAAATATCTCCAGGAGCTGATGCAGAGTGAAAGGAGCAGAGCCAGAAGAGGACTGTACATAGAGACTGATATACTATGTTAAAATCGAATTCAATGGACTTCTGTACCAGCAGCAATGCAATGACACAGGACAGTTCTGAGGGATTTATGGTAAAGAACGCTACCTACATTCAGAGGAAGGACTGCAGGAGAGGAAACATATAAGAAAAAGTACTGCCTGAACGCATGGGTTGAGGTGGACAGGATTGGGTATGTAGACTCGAAACTACCACACCAATGCAACTAACAACAATTTGGAAATAGGTCTTGATCAATGACACATGTTAAAACCAGTGGAAATGCGCATTGGCCATGGTTGGGGGAATGCGGGGGGGGGGGGGAGTTGAAGGGGAAAGTAAAGCATGAATCATGTAATCATGTTAAAAAGGAATATTAATAAATGTTTTTAAAAAATCACGAAGACTTCCAGATCCTGGGACCAATAAAAAAAAAAACAACATAAGAATAAAGGGAGCTTTTCTTTAAGTAATAATAGCATCTATCTGAAACCATTAACAAGCATTATCTATATTGGGAACAAACTAGAACCTTTCTTAGTAAGATCAGGAGTAAAGAAAGCATGCCCATTATCACAACTATTATTTAATATTGTACTAAAAATGCTAGCTATAGTAATAAGATCAGAAAAAAAAATTGAAGGTATTAGAATAAACAATGAGAAAATAAATTACCATTTTCCAGATGATGGTGTATGTATCCTAGATAACTGACCAAAAAACTTATTGAAATGATTAACAAATTTAGCAAACATGTATAGTATAAAGTAAACCATTAAGTCATTAGCCTTTCAATTTGCCACCACCAAAGTTCAGCAACAAGAGATAGAAAAGGAAATTGCATTCAAAATAACTCTAGATTCTAAAATACCTGGGACTATACCTACCAAAAAAAGTCATCCACTATATAAACACAATTACAAAACATTCTTCACATAAAGTCCGATTTAAATAATTGAAAAAATATTAATTGCTTATGGATAGGCTAAGCTAATATAATAAAAGAATGATAATACCTAAATTATATTACCTAATCAAACTATCCAAAATTTCTTTAATAAAGCTAAAGAAAGATAATAGCCAAATTCATCTGAAAGAACAAAACACCAGTAATTAATGAAATAAATGAAAAAACATGAAGGAAGGAAGCCTACCCATATCAGATTTCAAAAAAATGCTATCCACAGCCAATGAAAGAAATGTTGGAGTCTGCTTGAAGGAAAAAAGCCTGCCATCTTCCTTTTTATTTCTGTAATGAGTTTTTTACTGCATGTGTGACATGTGTCTTCAGTCATGACATTAACAATATAGAAATACATATTACATGAAAGTACTAGAATAATGTACATCAGACTATTTACCAACTTGGGAAGGGGAGATCTGGGAGAAGGAGAAAATACAAATGTTAAAATGCCAAAAACACAGCTGAAAAAATAATTAAAAATAAATAATTATTTTTTAAAAAGAGAATTATTAGACTGATTAAAAAACAGACCTGGATGTTGTATTTCTAGGATAAAAGAAATTGAAAGAATTTGACAATCACTTCTAGAAAGAAATTGCAAAATAAAATCCCCAGGAATATTCTATCCAAAATCCAGAGTGCCAACTTTAAGGAGATAATACTACAAGCAGACAAAAAGAAACAATTCAGATATCATAGAGCTACAATAAGGATTTCATAAGATTTAGCAGCCTCTACCTTAAAGGATATCCCATAAGGCAGAAATGGGATCGCAAACAAGAAATACGGATGCAGAGAAAAATGCATATGTAATGAAACTGAAAACTTTCAAACATGAAAAGACCAGAAATGCAAAGGGAATTTGGCATTAAAGAGAAGACTCAAGAAAAGCATAAGACGAAGAAGGTAAACAAGAAAGGTAAACTGTATTCAATAATACTAAAGGGTTTCCATTCTTACAAAAGAAGATAATATGCATAATTTTTAAGAGTTGTATCAGTTTAAGGCAACTAGAAAAAAGATACATAGAAGATATGTGAGAATTAACTCCCGGTAATGTAATAGCTCTTTTGCTTTTTTTATTTGAGATAATTTATCATACAATTGGAATATTTAAATCATATGACTCAGGGACTATGTATTATAATATATACATCAGAAAATCTTAGAAGTAATAAGGACCTCTGACATAATAAATCCTACATTCTCCTTTTTATCAATTGACACAGGGTAGCGGTAATTGGTGGGCAAGAAGGAAAAGCCAAAGAAGTAAAACAATATGCTTGAGGTCCCTGACAAAGCAGGGCCTAAAACCTAACTCCCCTGACCCCGTTTTCTAGCTACTTTCCACCATATTACTGATATTTCTAATGCCCATTCATTTACAGTGATTGTGGGGAAAAAAACAAAAGAAAAAAATCTTTCCCACCTTCTCAGTGCAAAACAAAAGCCAGCACAAATGATATCATTATTATTATAGGTTTTTTGAATACTGATTTCTCTGTAGTGTAAAAGGAATAAAGATACAATCACTAGCCTCCAGCCTTTTAACAGAAGCAAGAAGTTTGTCTTAAGAAACAGAATTCAGCACCAAGAAACCATGGTAAATCTCGGAGGTGTGCTATAATTCTCTAATGTTAGCATTGAATAAGGATGCTCTCTATGCTAACAAAATCCACAGTCACAGAAATATTTAGTGACTGAGTATTATGGAATTTTTTGATTCAGTGCACACATATGGGTGTGATATTTCTATTGTTACAACTTCATTGCTTTTGTAACTGTTTTTAATTACTCTTGAGACCATTTCTCAGTATAAGCAGAGCATATGGGCACTTTGCATTTTTTAAAACCTTCATTTTGGAGTTATTCATGAACTGGAAAGCAACGGCATTCCTTTTCATGTACAAACAGGGTGTTTGGGAGGTCTTACACAAAATCAACATGAATGAACCACCTGGGTAAAAATGTTTCCCATAAGATTGTGTCAAAGATGAAATTGGCAGCAGAAAAATTCTATCACAACCAAACTTGGTTTTGGTCATTATTAATCCTCTGTTCATTCACCCATTCATTCATTCATTTACTTCTACCTCAAATATTTGTTGAATAGCCACTAAACAGAAAGCAGGAAGGGGAATACAAGTATAGAGATATTTTATCTACTCTCAAAATCTTCCAATCTATTCAAATAAATTCAATTTAATTCAACTCAATAATCACTGATTAAACCTATACAACAGTTTGAACAAATCAACTGCTAGGTCCCAAGGGAATCTCCACTTTCATAAAGCTTGTATTCCACTAGAAAAAAGACATATTTAAAGAGCCATTCTTGGATATTGGAAGATCTGAGTTCTAATCTTGTCCCTGACATATATTGAGTGACCCTGGATATAGCTTTTAACTTCAATGTCCCTAAGCAACTCTTAACACAAGGGTTTGTGGAGCCGATAATCATCTTCATTGGTAGAGGAAGTTTTTTCACCCATAATTCTCTAGGCCAATGAAATTGTAGGTTTGGTTTCCCTCACTAGTTCTTTCTCTCACCATCATAAAAAAAGGAAGAAAGGAAGGTAGGAAGGAAGGAAGGAACAAAGGAACAAAGGAACGAAGGAAGAGAGGGAGGGAGGGAAAAGAAGGAAGGAAGGGAAGGAGGGGAGGAGGGAGGGAGAAAGGATGAGATTGGAAAATTGGGCTAGATCATAAGGTTTCTCAACTATTGAACTAAGTAATTTGAATTGTATTTAGGAAGCAATACTTTAAAAAAATTGAAAGTCAGTGTGGCAAAACAGATAGAAAGTTGGTTGAAATTCCAGTGACATACTTTACCTCTCAATGTGCTCAAGAAACTCTTTTTGACTGTAAGTTAAAGAATATTTGATGCTCTTAATTATTAGAGAGATCCTCTCTATTAGTAGTTCCCTTGTCAGATGAAAATACAGAATCAGAACAAAAGAACAAAGTGATGATGGAAGAAATCAAGATTAGAGATTTTTGAGCAGGATAGTGGCATGGTTACAGCTGTGTTTTAAGAAGAATTATTTCACATTGGTTTGACAAAAGAAAAAAGTAAAAGCAGAGCAATAAGGAAACAAAATTAACTACAATAATCCAGATAAAAATTAATGAGAATATGAAATAGTGTCCTGACAAGAAATATAAGGAATACAAAGATTGAAGAAATGTCATGAAGAGGGGGCAGCTAAGTGGTTCAATGGATTGAGAGCCAGACCTAGAGATGAGAGGTCCTAGGTTCAAATCTGGACTCAGACGCTTCCTAGTTGCATGACCCAGAGCAAATCACTTAACCCCCATTGTCTAGCCTTTACTGCTTTTCTGTCTTAGAGCCAGTCAATACACACTATTGATTCTAAGATGGAAGGTAAGAGTTTAAAAAAAAAAGAAATATCAGGGAGAAATGTTTGATAAGAATCTAGTTTGCTGTGGTTAAGAGGAAAAGAAGAACTCGAGATGACTGAGGTTTATATCAGACTACTTGCCATCTCAGAGAAAGGGAAAAAAGAAGGAAGGGAAGGAGAGAATATAGATCACAAAATTTCAGAAAACAATCATAAAAAAATTGTTTCTGAATATGAGCAGCTTAGAGCCAAGGTATTTTGGGGAGGAAGGGAATAGTATGACATTTCCCCTGAAAAAAAAACATTCATAACATGTTCCTCATTTTATTTAAATTTATTCATTTATTTTTATTTTATTTTATTTTGTTACATTCCTCCTTTCCTTACCCCCAATTAGAGAAAAAAAATATATATATATATATATATTTACTATTTATCAGTTCTTTCTCTGGAGGTATACATACACAAGTCCTTCTTCAAACAATACTTCTGTTGCTGTATATGATGTTCTCTTCATTCTGGCCATTTAACTCTTCATACTTTCATGTATATTTGTCCATGTTTTTTAAAAAATTAACCTATTCATCATTTCCCTTCAACTTACATTTTTGTCACCCCAAATATAGCTGCTATGAATATTTTAAAATGTATAGGTACTTTTTTCTTTTACCTTGATCAACTTGGAAAATAAACCTAATGGTTATATTGTGGGGTCAAAGGATATACACACTTTTATAACTTTGGAGGCATAACTCCAAATTGTTCTTCAAAATGGTTGGATCAGTTCATAGTTCCATAACAGTGTATAAGCATCTCCATTTTCCACATCTCCTCTAACATTTGTCATTTAAGCCAATTTGATAGTTCTGAGATGATAACTGTTATTTTAATTTGTATTTCTCTAATAAGTAATGATTTATAGAAAATTTTCAAATAGTTATATATAGCATTGATTTCTACATCTAAAATCTCTTTTATCCTATCTTTTGACCATTTTTCAATTGTGTAATAGATCATATTCTTATAAATTTGACAAAGTTCTATCTATATTTTAATTATGAGACCTCTATCCAAGAAAATATCTATACATTTTCCTCAATGTACTGCTTTCCTTATAATCTTGGCTACACTAATTTTATTTGCACAAAAACTTTAAAAAATATTATGTATTTATAATTATCTCTTTTATGTCATACGATGCTTTCTATCTCTTGTTCATTTATAAATGCTCCTCTAATATGTAAATCTGATAGATAATATCTTGTGTTCTCCTAATATGCTTATTATATCTCCTTTATGCGTAGGTCATGCATCCATTTTTATCTTATTTTGGAAAATGTCGTAAAATATTGGTGTACTTCTACTCTCTTCAAGACTGCTTTCCAGTTTTCCAAAAGATTTTACCAAATAATTAAGTTTTACCTCCCAATATCTAAATTACTTTTATTAAACACAAAGTTATATATTTTTCAAGTCTTTTTTGCACTTCTGTTGTGTAACACTGATTTAATTTTTCTATATCTTGGACAAGCCCAGATAGTTTTGATAATTATTGTGTTGTAATCTAGTTTAAAATTTAATACTTTTAGATATCCTTTCTTAAAATTTTGAAGAAAATGTGGCTCATATCTTTGGACATATTAATTTTGATATGCTTATAAGATACTTAATAAGAGATAACAAGCAGACATCTTCCTTTGTGTGCATCTGGAGCCAGATAGAGATTAGAATTGGAGATAGCTATTTGGAAAACATCTACCTAATATGGTTATTTGAAATTCTGATGAGGCATCACATTTTCCAAGAGAAAGGATAGAGATAATGTAAGGGCCAAGAAAAAAAACTTCAGAATATTCTGACATGTAGGGAGGTAGTCAGTTGAAAAACAGAAAGAGGCAAAGGAAAACAAAAGGAACAGTTAAAAATTCAGGCCTAGGAGCCAAGATGGCAGCTTAGAAGCACCAAAAGCTGAAAACTCTCTGACAGTCCTTCCAAACCAATCTTTAAAACATGATTCAAGGAAAACAGAAATTCAAACCCAACAAGAAGAAAAAGTCACGGGACTCTCCTACTGAACATAACTTGAAAGGTAGGCACAGAGAGTCTCTTTTCATGGGAAAAGGAAGAGACTAATTGGCTGAACAACCTCCATTACCCTCCATGCTGGAACATGTGATAAAAAAGAGCTGTCTTTGTGAGTCATGGGGAAAGACTACAGACTTGAGGGAACACCTCTGACCCATCACAGAAGGTCCAGGGCTCTGACAATGGCTGTCAGGGAGGAACTTGGGGAGGCCATTGGGCTGGACACTCACATCTTGCTGGCTACAGTGAAGAATTTGCACCAAGGCAAGCTAGCTAAGAAGGTTAGCTGTACTGGTTGAATCCAGTATACCAGCAGAGCATTGAGAAAATATGAATTTTGAGAAGATGGCAGCTTATATGGATAAAATCTTAAGAACTCCCCACCCTTTCCACACTGAGACAGAAAAAAAAAGCTAGAAAGAGAATGAAATCTAACAACAGGACAGAGCAGGGGATCCTACTGCTGGATAGCTCAAGAGGTACACCACAGAAAGGGCTTGAATTCTTGAACTGTTGGCTCTGAGGGTATAGAAGGGGAATTTGAGGACACCCTCCACCCCACCACAAGCTGTACGGAGTCTCCAGTGGCCCCTGAAATCACCAAGGTAGGTGGGTGCACTAGCCTAGAGAGAGGGCCTTGCTGGGGCCGGATTCATGGAGTGGAACACAGGCACCAGGGAGGTGACTAGAGGAGAAAGCCAGAGAAACAGCAAAAATGCTTGGAAGACAGCAACTTAGATGGAGCAAAACTTCAGACTTACCTGATTTACCACAAGTCAGAGAACAAAGCTCTTCAAGAGGAAAGAAAACCAGGTCTAACAGCAGGACAGAACAGGGTGACCCTACTGCTGGACAGCTCAGTGAAAACACTCCATCTTGTCCACCCCCCCTTTTTTTTTCTCTCAAGTTTTTAGCTTCAGGGCACATTAACCACTACTGACTAACCCAGTCCAGGCTTAATCCTATCAATTGGACAGATAAGAAGTCTTCAGAGGGCAGGGAAACTCTAACACTTCTCCTCCATAGACTGCAGAGAACTCAACTACAAGCCTCAGTTACCAGCTGGGGAAAGATCTTTCATCAAATCTCATTAAATCCATCTATCTGTCTTGCTAAGGTCAGTTACCCCTAGTTTATTCCACTGATCCTCCCTTCTGTCTCTTCACCAGTACAATATTGTTTTTATGACTACTGCTTCATAGTAGAGTTTAAGATCTGATACTGGTAGGCCACCTTCCTTCATTTTTTTTCATTATTTCCCCTGATATTCTTGGTCTTTTGTCCTAAATGAAATTTGTTAGAATTTTTTCTAATTTAGTAAAAAAGATTTTTGGTAGTTTGATAGATATAGCACTAAATAGGTAAATTAATTTGGGTAGGATGGTCATTTTTATTATGTTAGCTCATCCTACCCATGAGCACTCAATGTTTTTCCAGTTGTTTAGATCTCGATTTAATTGTGCAGAAAGGGTTTTGTAGTTGTGTTCATATAATTCCTGTGTTTGTCTTGGCAGATAGATTCCTAAGTATTTTATATTGTCTGGGGTGATTTGAAATGGTATTTCTCTTTGTAACTCTTGCTGCTGCACTGTGCTGGAAATATATGGAAATGCTGATGATTTATGTGCATTTATTTTTTATCCTGCAACTTTGCTAAAATTGTTGATTATTTCTACTAACTTTTTAGTTTAGACAACTAGGATTTTTTAAGTAGACTATCATATCATCTGCAAAGAGTGATAGCTTGCTCTCCTCATTACCTATTTTAATACTTTCAATTTCTTTTTCTTCTCTAATTGCTACTGCTAGTGTTTCCAGTAAAATGTTAAATAATAAAGGCAACAATGGGCACCTTTGTTTTACTCCTGATCTTACTGGGAATGCTTCTGATGTATCCCCATTGCAGATGATGTTTGTTGATGGTTTCAGATATATACCATTTATTATTTTTAGGAAAGGCCCTTCTATTCCTCTACTTTCTAGTATTTTCAGTAGGAATGGGTGTTGTATTTTGTCAAAGGCTTTTTCAGCATCTATTGAGATAATCATGTGGTTTTTGTTGGTTTGCTTGTTGATATAGTCTATTATATAGATGCTTTTCCTAATGTTGAACCGTCCTTGCATTCTCACCAGATCATAATGAATAATCTTTGTAATCACTTGCTGTAGTCTTTTTGCTAGTATTCTGTTTAAGATTTTTGCATCTATGTTCATTAGGGAGATTGGTCTGTAGTTTTCTTTCTCTTTATTGCCAGTACACACTGGGGAAACTCATCAAAGAGAGTCCCGAGGGGGCATTCAGAATAAGGAATATATATATATATATATTTCTGGGATATAGGTGCCTTTGTCTTAGGGTTAGCTAATAGCTAGACAGAGGGAGTAGGGATGCTTCCAGGTGCCACAGGATATGATTCTTAATCTTCAAGGCTGTTCTGTCTAGGAATCTTCAAGGCTGTTTCATCTAGGGGCCCTGGGGCTT